>NC_051432.1:27844324-27920738 GCF_001649575.2 Kryptolebias marmoratus
AGACAGAGACACAACTGAAGACAGAGACACACAACTGAAGACAGAGACACAACTGTAGACAGAGACACAACTGTAGACAGAGACACAACTGTAGACAGAGACACAATTGAAGACAGAGACACAACTGAAGACAGAGACAACTGTAGACAGAGACACAACTGAAGACAGAGACACAAAGTTTCTCACAAAGAAATACTTTTAAAACAACCAAACTTATAATGAAAAGGAACCTTTAAAGTTCTGAACTACATTAATTTAAATACTTTCATATGCTTTTACACTTCTGATGTTAAAAAAGAAAGAGTTCAAAAGTCTGTCAGCACAGATGAACAAAAAAATGAGACAGATCTGAAGGACAGACAAAGAAAAAGGGTTTATTTTTACTTTGATGAAAGAAAAAGACAAAATAAATGTCTGCAGAAGGCTGAGAAAACTCAACAGCTCTTTAAAGAAAAACAATTTATTACATTTTATAGAAGTGCGAGGACAAAAAACTACAGACATCATTTGTGATTTTCAACATTTACATATAAATTTACAGAGTTGAAACAAGTTATATTCACCCGGTGTTCAGTGATTTGCTCATGTCATTTAGAACCGATTAAAACAGGTTTTAGCTAAATGTAATCGGATCGTGCTAAATTCAGGTTTGAACTCCTTCAGTGAGCGTTTAAAATGTTTCCAGACCACCTCCGAAGGCGGTCTGATTTTATCCTCATACTTTTGTTAGTCTGAACACAATCCGTCCTGATCCTCGATGAAGGACATCCTACTGAACAGAAGTGACCCGATGTAAGCAGCAGGGGTGTCCGCTTTCAGCCAAATCACCTGAAACGGACTCAAAACAACGACTCTGAACAGTTTCACAGACAAACCCAGAAGGGTTGGTCCAAGTGTTATTTCTATGGGAAGAAGAACAAATTCAAAAAAGGATAAAAAACAAAAACAACTGGACTTCTATTCTGTAGTTGAAGACGTTTCGCTTCAACAACAGAGGCTTGTTAGAGTCCTCGTAAGGACCCTAATGAGCCTCTATTGTTAGGAGAGCGAGAACTATTTGCAAGCTATCCGGCTTACATCACATCTCAGCTTTAAAAAGCTCAACACTCTCTATTTCTTCTCCTCGGATGAGAAGCGGAACGTCTTCAACTACAGAATAGAAGTCTGGTTGTTTTTGTTTTTTAATCTTTTTTGAATTTACCGTGGCCTGGATGACTAAGAATCTACACCAGCATGAAGAAGAACAAAGACAAACTCGGGTAAATGGTAGCAGTAAATGCAAACATCCAGCCGTCTAATCTTATCTCAGCAGAACTAAAGGATAGCTCAGGAAACCCAAGCCAACCCTAACTATAGGATTGAACAGAAAGGAAAGTCTAAAGTCTTAAAAGTAGACAGGGTGTCAGCTTCACGGACAGAAACCTGAGAACTGAAAGCTCTGCCTCCTGTTCTACTTTTAGAAACTCTAGGAACCCAAAGTAAACCTGCAGTCTGAGATCCAAGTGCAATAAGGCTTTTGATATGATATGGAGCTTGATTGTTTCGAACTTTGTTAGGTTCTCATCAACTTTAAGATAGTGTACGGCTGTTCGCTTTTTGTTTTCGGACTTGCTAAGAAACTTTTACTGCAGCAGATTGAACCAGCTTTACATCTTGGATCAGAGTTTCAGGTTTTCTCTTCTTTGTTAGAGGTTAGGTGAGATAACACACTGTCACAGATGCTGTGCAGAATCACAGAGATTGGGTTCAGATTCTTCTTTCTTTCTTTCTTTTGTGGAGGGGGATCCAAAACAATATCCAATTCTGTTAGATGAATGACTTCCAAGAGAACAAAGAGATAAAGCGCTTTCAGTCGCCTTCATCTCGGGGGTTCCATCCAGCTCATTTCTCAGTGCTTGGTTTAACCATCAAACATCGTTTCATGTGGTCCCCAGCTCCTCGTGAGCATTAAATATTAGCTGTCTGCGTTTCTCCTCGGGAGTAGCTACAGTACACCTAAACCTCCTGGTGCTTTTCATCTGGATGGAGATTAAAGGAGCCGAGAAAGGAGACCACACCTCCTGCTTTATTGTGCCTCTCTGATCGAAGCTAATGCTTTTTGATGCATTAAGGACTCTGTCTTCTTACGTGCACGTGAATGTGTTTTTGTGTAACTGTGTGTATTTGTGTGTCGGCAGCAGATGATGAGTTATGTGTGCAGGAATGCCAGGTTTCATATATCTCTGTCCAGCTGTGTCCTCTGAGTGCCTGTCCCCTGGTGGTGTATCGCCTCACCTCTGCACAGCTGACAAACTGTCCCCTGGATGTGCAGAAGACAAATATTATCACTGAATGCTGTGAGTTATTGAAGGAAGAAGTGAGATAAGACAGCTTTATGCTTCTCTCTGCTCCATTTAGGACACAAATACTGAGATGTTCAGGATGTCAGGCTTTGCTTTCTCATCACTAAATTATTGTTGTTAAAATAATCAAACTTTCTATTATATTTTTAATGTTTTTAAATAATTTTATCAGCTTCCCTGCATTAAAATGATGGATGGATGGATGGATGGATGGATGGATGGATGGATGGATGGATGGATGGATGGATGAACAGACGGTTGGATGAACAGACGGTTGCAGAAGCCTCCTCCATCTCCTGGCAGCTCTCAGCAGCTGATCAAAGGAAAGTTTCTTCTTCTTTGTTTTATTGAAGTTTTTTTAACTTTTGTTGTTTTTTTAAACATTTTCTCTGCAGCATCTTTTCTGTAAACAACCTGACTGTCTGTAAGATTTCCGCTGAGTCATGTTGAACCAAACCTCGCAGCTGCTGAGCAGCAAACTGATGACTTTTATCATTAGATGTTTTTAGCAGCGCGACTCGTTCTCCTGCAGTCAGCAGTTCGAGCTCACTCGCCGACAGAGAGTTCGCCTCTCATTCCTGCCATTGTTTCCTTTAAATACAACAGATGTCCCGTTTAGATTACTTCTGCAGTCAGTGGAATATAACACCTCTGCTCAGGACAGACAAACAGATCCAGAGGAGGGTGTAGTTTAGAAAACGAGGAATTAAAAGATGTTCTAATTCTACTTCCCAAACATCCAAAAGGAATTAATCATGTGACGTATGTTTTATTTTAAAAATATATATAAATAGAAAAGGAGTCGAGAGCAAAAAGCCTCACAGATCAAGTTTATTTTGTCACCTGAAGTTTCAAAGCATCGATTTTTAGCTGCAGCCACAGATTTGCATCACGAACCTGAGAGTTTAATGATCTTCATCTCCAGCTTCCTGATTCTGAGGAAATGATGACTTAGATGTAAAATCAGATCTTTATGTTGCTGCAGAACACAGACATCTTTATTTACAGCTGCTGTGTCAGCAGGAAACAGCAGCAGGCGATGATGTTTTCACCTGTGTGTGTTTGTATTTCTCATGAACGTAACCATTAAATACAAATCTGCAGCTGTTTGACTTTTGGAATCAATTCAAGATGGCCGTCACAGCTAAGCCACCTCGGCAAACACAAAAACAGCTACAACTTAGTTAATCTTAGAGATATCGAGCTAAAGTTTTCTGTGGTAGTAGCTGAGAGTCATTCCCAACACTAACCGATCACACAAGCATCAACTGTCTGTTAGCAAAATATGTCATGAACTACTGGACGGATTTTAATGAAACGCTTGACGTGTGATTGATCCGCCTCCTTCCTGCAGTCGGAGAGGTTTTATTTATCATTTCTTTTCTTTATTGCAGCCAAAATTGAACCTGACTGTGACAAGGTGTGCATTAAACAACGTGCAGTTTACCTTTTTATTTTGATCGTTCCCCTGTACGACTCCCAGTTGGAGGCGTATTGTGTGTGTGTGTCTGTGTGCGTGTGTGTGTTAGTTCATGCTGTCACTTGTGCGCCCTCTCATGGGGCCACACAGAGGGGCAGGAGCTGGTGTCACTGAATGGCAGATTTGGGCCAATTAAGCTGAAAACTGGAGCAGATATCCTCAGATTCACACACAAGCGCTGCAGCTGCAGCAGCTCAGACGAGGCGTAGCGTAACACACACACACACACACACACACAGAGTCATGTTCTCCTGCTGTTCTTCAGTTTACAGCTACTCCGCTGCTCGTTTCATCTCACCTCATTCACAAACATCAGCGCTCATACAGGAGCTTAGAATAAATTTAAATGTTTCAGTTATTTTGTGGATTTTTTAGGTTTTCAAACTGCCTGAAAGTGTTTGAAACTAATGAATAAAGGCTCACATTTTGACTTTCATGTACGCTGGGACAGCAGGCGAAGAATCCTGAAGTTTAAACTGATGAGTGTCCAGCTGATAAAACAGATTTTAATTTTTTAAATGGCTGATATTAATTCTGGGTTTAATGCTTCATTTCCACTGAGTCAAAGAAGTTTTTCACACAGTTAGATTCTCCCCTTCACACTTTTACTTTGTTGTCTTTCTCAGTGAGCTTTATAAACACTTAGTGTTCCCTGATGAATGCATATCGCCCGCCTCTTCAGTCATTTTATGCAGATAACTGATGGAGGTGTAGAAAATAATGTCGTGCACATGCTTGAGCAGTATCATGAGATGTCTTCCTCAGAGAAAATGTTCAGCTCACTCAGGAGACGGGAGCTGCGACTTTTGGTTTTTGTAACTTTTTCTACTTTTCAAAATATTTAACTTTCTTTACAAAACTTTCCACATAGATTTACACAGAGATCTCTTCAGTTCCTTTGGAAACTCTGTTCTGCTGCAGCTACTGGCTCTGCTTTTGTGCTACTTTTAGCTTTTAACTAGCCTGCTTTGAGCAAACCTTTTGCTGCTTTTAGCTAATTTATTTTAGTTTTAGGCTACTTTTTGCTTCTTATAGCATTTAGCTAGTGCTCTGCTTCTTTGAGCTTTACCAACTAAATTTCAGCTGCCATTCAGCTCTCAGCATTCTCACTTCCTTTATCGTACAAAAATACAATTTATCCAGATTTTTTGTCTGATTTCAGAGTTTGCAGTGAACATAATTTTGGAAACCTGCAGAAACTTGTTAAACACACAACTTTCTCTTCCACAGAACATGTCTAACTTTTTTTTTTTCTCTCCGGGTCTTGTTCTCCTTCGGGGGCGCCAGCTGATCCAGTCTTGCGGCGTCAGTCTGCTCGGGAATATTCATATCAAACATCGCCTCGTGCAGCCCGACTCCCAACAAGAGCTCAATGTCACACCAGGCTGCAAAAAGCCTCCAGTAGATCTGTGGACAAATATTCTGCTTTACTCAAATCCCCTCAGTGAGGCTGTGTGTGTGTGTGTGTGTGTGTTCGTTCACCAGCCTTCAAGGTTATTCTCACATTTACTCTGACCAGAAAAGGCCAGTCAGGAGCTGCTTGTGTGTTTTGTTTTGTTTCTGTCATGAATGCACTTCTCCGCTTCCTCTTACACACACACACACGCGCGCGCGCGCGCCAACACACACACACACACACAAAACCACAACAGGAATTCTCAGCCCTTGTCGGTCGAGGAGCTCGTTCAATTATTCATACCAGTGTTGCGGTGCTCTGCTTCGGAGAGGAGGGGGGAGGCAGTGATGGAAGGGAGGAAGAGGAGGAAGAGGAGGAGCTGGAGTTTTCTACGAAACAGAAGCTTTTCTGTTTGACTTCTACTCCGTTTGTCTTTTGCTTCCTGTTCGGATGCTTCTTTAGATTTGCTTCTCATCTTTAAGTCCCGCTGCTGAAAGGCAGAGGCGGACAATAATGTTGTTGCCTGTTTGTGTTTGTGTGTTAGCAAAATATCTCATGAACCCCTGGATGGAAACTTTCAGATAATAATAATCATTGACAATAATCAGCTAATCTTATGAAGCACAATGACTCAGTTATTTTACAGATATTGAGCTAAGATTTGATGTGGTAGTAGCTGAGAGTCATTCACATTTTTCTGAGGTTTGACTAAAATGGCTGCAACTCATTTCTCAGTACAAGATGAAAGGCAGTGGGCGATATGCATTCACTGAAGGAGAAAAACGTTTTAATTGCCTTTCTCTTTCTCTCCTCTTCGTATCTCCTGATGAGACCCTTAAAACTCCAGGGAGGCCTGCTGTGTTAATGTCCTCACGTTTTACCGCTCGCGTTGACCTTGAAGATTACATTTGTCTTTCTTTAACCCCCGTGGGAGGACGCATCATCCCATTTACAGTTCGGTGGACACTTTACGACCCCCCCCCCGAGGAGCAGGACTGTTAAAGACGAGTCCTGTATTTGGTCCAACTCGGTCATCTCAGACCTCTTGTTCCGCTCACGTCCTCCTTGTTTCCCTTTCTCAGATTTTACCTCCTTTTTTTTATTCCCAACCTTTTTTTTCCTGCTGATTTCCTCAGAGCAGCAGAGGAACGCTGCGCGAGTCGATCACCGCCCTCAGAGAGAAAACATGAGAGTAAAAGTTATTTACAACCAATCAGGGAGGAGACGGTGTGTATTTGGGTTCACAGTGAGAGAAATGAAGATGATGAAGCAGGACGAAGGCTGGGGGAGGCGTAAAGGAGTGAGAACAGAACATCATCCAAACATTTCCAAAAGCCCAGAGCTGTTTGTGATTAAACTGTAAACTTTTGCAGAATCTGTGTTACAAACCTTTCTGCACCAACATGCTTTAATATTTTATTCAAACTTTGATGTTTTATTAATAAAAAGCTACTTTTACAGATCAGCTGTAATCCAGGAGAGCTTTGGGAATAAATAATACACATGTGAAATGTTTAAACAGTGCAATTAAAACTAAAATTAAAGGCCTAGCTTTCGTTGAAGGAATGCTTATCGCCCGCCACCTTTCATGTCAGCGTTTAAACTAAAACCATCTGATGAGAGACGGTGGAGATGATCCAATGATCACTTTCTGAGAGTTTCATTGAAATCATTAAAGATTAATAAAAACGTCTGTTTAAGATCAACCTACCAAACCAAAAAAATTAAAATCATACCCTGAGAGTTACAGCCTACAATTATTTTAATTGATATTCAAGCTGCAGTGGTTATAAGAAGCTTTAGTTCCTCGGCTCCTGTTTGCTGTTTCCTGTCAGGAAAACATTTTACTGAGAATCCCGTCAGGTTTACAAACTTAAACTCGTAAAGAAAAGCATCTCTCAGGCCTTGTTCTCTATTTTTGTTTGTGCGCAATGACAGTGCAACCCTTTAACACGTGATAAAAAAAGCACCATTTTAAAATTCCCTAAGTATGAATTAAGCACTGAGTCATAAAACGCAGAGAGAGACATGAGCTCAGCAGAAAACCTGGAATCGCCGGAAACAAACTCGTCACAAAGAGGGAAAGGAAACAGGAAGGAGGAGAGGTGTGTTAGAACTCAGCAGGGCTGTGGATCAAACACACACACACACACACACACACTTCAAACAGTCTGAAACTCAAAGAACAGATCCGATCTGATGGGATTGTCCTCGTCTGTATCAGGATGGAGACGAGCTCAGAGACAATCTGAATGTCAAACAAGTCCTTCTGAAATACACTGTTTCTTTGCCTGAAAGCGTATTTTGTGGTCTGAAGTGACAACCAACTGGACCGTTTCATTTAGGGACTGCATGAGTCCAATAAGGTGTCATTCAGGGAGCCAATCAGATCTGCTGCTGCCTCAGACGTCCGCTGACCTCAGAGGTTGATGCAATGATTCAGCCTCAAAGGAAACAAGATCCCAGTGAACACATTTAATCTGAAAACCTGTTCCTGCGTGCCTGCCTCCGTCTCCGGACCTGTAATACTGACTCCAGAGCAGACGGGGTTTGATCAGGAGCTGTTTGGGAGGAAATGTTTGCAAACCGGGAACAAATGATGTGTTTTGTGACAGACAGCTGGTAACACAGACCCTAAAGATCTTATATGAAATGCTAATTGGTCTGCTGTGAGGTCAGAGGTCAGCGTTAGAAGAGGAAACGGTCCGTTATTTTGTTTATCCTGCAGCAGAGCCTCAGACCTTCACCTCTCCTGATCCAAGAAAACTACTGACCCACAACCAGAACCAGAGTCCAGACAAGAGCTCAGACATTTCACTCCTGCGTTGTTGTCTTTTTGGGTTTTAATATAAGAAATAAGATGCAAATTTAATAAGAAATCATTCTCATCACATTTAGGTTTCTGATGAGCGATCCGGATTCTTGGCTCTGATGTTAACTTTTCCTGCTTGTTCAGTCGGTTGCATGCTTTGATGTTTTTAAATAATTTATCAGGTGCTTTTATCCAAAGCAAACAAGTGACGCACAAATGAATGTTAAGGGAGGATCAGAGGCACCGTGGATCGAACCGCCGGACACCCGTCTGTCTTCTGAGCTGCAGCCACTTTGCTTTCCTGTTGATTCAGGTTGTGTGTTTGAACTCAGAGATGTTCTGTGACCCTGCATCGTTTTGTTAAAATATCCTCGGTGCTCTGATGGTCTTTCTTCAGTGCAGGGGTTACATCTTTCATTAAGGCTGCCTGGTAAAACCCCCACATGAAGAAAGACACCAACCAAGCTGGGACTTTTGGTAGCAGGACGTCGTACAGCTGTGATAAATTTCCACATCGACAAAATTTGTGTTTTGTTTTTACAAAATGTCCTAAATTATTAATGAGCTGTAGAGAAGAAAGCAAGAAGCTGCTTTGACATCTTCTGAACTTTTCTAGCCGAATTATGCAAATTCAAGCTATCTGTAAGCAAAAATACAGTCACCACGTGTGCAGCTGATGGCACAGTTATTCAGCTTTTCATTAACTGTTTAGAGTTCATATTGTACCTCCTGCATACTAAATCTGAAGTATGTATTTTAAATAAATGATAAGTTTGGGACTGATACAAGAAGCAGACAATTACCTGCCTGTCTCTTCCTCCCCGGCAGCGTTATGATCTTGCATTAATAAGCTTTAATGATTCAGCAGAGGCCACTTTTCCTACATCTTCTTCAGTACAGAAGTCATATCCTGCTCTGCTCCCAGCACCTTCAGACGGGGGGGTTTAATGTTTCCCCGTGGGGAGGCTAACACTTTCAACTTAAATGATGTTAATTTGTTCATACAGCGACCGAAACGTTGCATCATCGCAGGTTTATTATGTCGGCCTCGTGGCACAAAGGCAGAATCAAAGGAGCCGGGTCTTGTTGCAGTTATATAACGTTGTTTCTGGTCTGATCACACTGCAGGTCCTCTGTTATTTCAGAGAATTTTGTTCTTTATCATCTTGACTGGGTCATGGACTGCTGCTGCAGTGGGTCTGGGAATCCCACTGAGATGCATGTGTGAGATTCAGACTATAAATAGAGAGAAATTACACTTCAGTTGTTCAAAGAAAAGTGGGAGACGTTCATCCACCTTGAGCCGATGCTGCCCAGGAAGCCTCATTATCCTCCCTGCATCCTTCCTGGAAGCTTCTGCTGATCAGTAAATGCCACAAGTTTCCCTCCCAGCTGTGAGAGCTGACAGCACAGGGAGGGGAGGAGGATTCCTGTCCTCTAAAGGAGGAACTTCATCTCATCAGTCCATTTCAGCATCTGTTTCAGCTTTAACTGCACCCTCAAGCAGCCTGTCAGTCTGAGAAGGGCTCGCCGTGTGTCAATGTTTAACCGTGTTTCAGTAAATATTCCTCTTTGTGGTTTTTTTTGTTGAACAAACTCAACCCAAACTCTCATTACAAGCTGCTTGTTTAATCTCAGCAGCAGCAGAAAACCCCGCCGCCCTGAACTGAAGCATCGTTTGTGTTTTCCCTCT
This sequence comes from Kryptolebias marmoratus, assembly GCF_001649575.2. NCBI lineage: Eukaryota > Metazoa > Chordata > Actinopteri > Cyprinodontiformes > Rivulidae > Kryptolebias > Kryptolebias marmoratus. The sequence continues at coordinate 27,854,048 of NC_051432.1, forward strand.
GCCACGGGGGACGGCTTAGGAATTAATGAGATGTCAGCAGAGATGTCACATCTTTATCCACTCAGTCTCTCCTTAAAAAAACCCTAAACAAAGTAGAATCCTTCACAGAACAGATGATATATTACAAAAAACGAAGCTGGTCTCAGGTGGTTTGACTCTTTGTTTTATGGGTTAAACTGAATTTTAAAGTTAACTTTGATTTAGCAACATATTTATTATCTGTTGCTTGATTCCCAACAAAACTCAACATGTCCTTATGTATTTGTTACTCTTGCCATATCTCCTGTGATCTGTCTGTGCTCAGAGTATGTGTCAGGAATGACTCTCAGCTACTGCCACACCAAGTTTCAGCTCAATATCTGTAAAACTGACGGAGTCAAAGCCATCTTTCTGTTGTGTTTGTTCAGTGGTTCATGAGATATTTTGCTAACAGACAAAGTTGATTCCAGTAGTTCATGCCTAGGTTTTGAACACAGATCCTGGACTAACAGTTAGCCCTCAAAGTATGTGTCTGGGATCAGTCTCAGCTACTGACACAGTAAGTTTTGGCTAAATATCTGTGAAACTGACCAAAACATTATCACTCCGTCTTCGCTGTCTGTGGTGGGCAATAAAAACGCTTACATCTACAGTGATATTAAAACTTTGATCTTTTGTTTAAAATGTTTATTTTAGGCTTTTGTTTCTTCTGTTGTCCCATCATGGCCGCTTTCGTGTGTGAGGATCTGGGTTTGGCTCCGCCTTGTGGGCAGAGCCACTAATCATTCTTTCACAGGTGTTCCAGTTTCCACTGATAAGACCAGCCAGTACTTAAGCAGCAGGCTGGGATCAGATCTTCGCTGGAGCATCAAACCTTCTGGGTTAGATTCTCCGCCTCAGCGTCTAACCTAACTTATGCTCCCTATGTTACTCAGGTTCTCTGTTTGTGCCTACGACTCAGGTTTTTTGCCACGCCACGACTACGGATCTGAAGAACTACTTACCTGGATAACCGCTGATACTTACCTTGCTGTAACTGGCTCGTCTCCTGGAACCACTGGAACCGCACCTCTCCTTATCGACGCCGCAAACCTCCTCCAGGACCTGTAAGCAAACAAAGAGACATTGAAATCCTTGCTACCATCTTGGAACAGAATTGTACCCGAGACTCACCCAGTTCTCCTTATCTTGCAGACTCCTCCAGACTCCGACCACTGTATATAACTTCACCTGTTAATAAATGCACTTACCGTTATCCTCGTCTCCGTGTGTGGTTTTGGTTTCGCTCTCTGGACAGAAACTCTCGAGTTTATGACATCGTGTTATCTTTAATTAGACCTTTTATGTTTAGAAGAATTAATCAAGCGCCTCTGTAGAATTAATTAAAAGCAAAAATCACAAAGAGGAAAAGGTTTCAAACTAAAGCTCATAGATACTCTTCAAAATAAGAGCTTTAATCTCCCATAACTTAGATTATTACAAAAGGAAGTCCTGAATTATGACGTGGAAGAAAGCAGCAGTGTTTTGCTTTTTGAGGTTTTCAAATTAAAAGCTCAAACCGAATGCATGTATCTGAAGAAGAAGAAGTTCTTATATTTTTGAAGCGCAGCATCAAGATCCACCTTAGAGTTTCTGAACTTTCCCTCGGAGTCCTTCAGTCCTTCACTGCGATCGTTGTTGAGGCTTTCATGTTGAAACGACACAATAATCACCTGACTTTATGAGCCTACAGGTTGACCTCGTCTATTTCATCACGAGAAGTTGGAAAAAAAGGCACCAAATCCTCCTTTAGGCCGCCTGGATCCGTTTAAATCTGCCTGCTTCGGATTCTGGAGCTCAGCTCCTTCCTGACTTTTAAAGCAGACCTTGTGATTGTTTATATTTACCCGTGGTTTTCTTTTTTTTCACTTAAAGATGTTTAATCTGTTCTTACTAAAAATCTCAGATACGTTTGTGTTGTGATTTGTAGGATTTTATGATTTTAAATTCCTTATTTCTTCACATTTTATGATTTTTTTATGGTTCTGTTCATTTTAATTGCGTGCATGCTGAGTCAGCATTTTGTCTTTTCACTACTGTTTTGCTAAATTTAGTTTTAAGCAACAGTTTTGCCAATTTTAGCTGTGTGTGTGTGGAAAAACTCACCTTATTTTCATCCTTTCACGACGAACTGAGAGCAGATCAGAGAGTGATTCTGTTTAAACAGAGCAACTAAAAACTACAAATCTTTGGAAATCAAACTATTTTTCCTCGAGTTTCAGATGAAGTAATAACAGTTGTTTTATAGTTCACATTTAGAGCTGAATGACAGTTTATTTATGGTGAGTGTGACAGCACAAATTCATCCACAAATCAATCAAACATGATCCAAAACTTGCCTGGCTGCTGATTTCTGTCATCAGATCAGCGCCAAACTTTTAGGTGCTGAAGATGGTTGAATTTAAATCGAGGCACTTGGTGTTTGATTAAAAGGGTTTAAATGGTTCCTCAAATTAAAGACATGCTTGCAAAGAAGCAGTGATTAAAGCTGATTGAGCTAAACAACAGAAAAACAAGTGAAGGGATCATAAAAAGGTGACTTTAAGGAGCTGCAGTTTTAGTTTAGGTTGCATTCTCTCTAACTGGGTCGTTGTTAAATGACGAGGCACTTTTTCCCTTCAGCTGCCTCTGCAGCTCGCAGCCGCAACAACAAAGCAGCTGATTTATGCTTAAAGAGATAATTTACACATTTTGAGGCGCGGTTCTGTGGAAGGTTCATGAATAATTAATGTGTTACCTGTTGTAGATAGCTCCTAGAACAACCTCAGTTTGGAGAAAATGGTTTAAAAAACGTCTCCTGTTTCTTGAAGACTTCTCGCCTCATATCCAAAAGAAACATCTTTGGGAAACAAGAGAAGAAGTCCAGTTTTGTTCTGTTTGCTTCTATGTACTGGATGAAAATCAACACAAACATTTGGGAAAAAAAGCTTAATTCTGTCAGATTAACGAGTTAATCTTACAGAATCCAAAAGTGGATTGCTGCCATCTTAAAACAACTTTAAATTAAAAAATGTTAAAGTTGTTCATGAAAAAACTATTTTATAAACATTTTATGGTTATTTACATCAAATTCTGTGGGGTTTTTTTGCAGGTACAACTGTCCATAGCAGGAACATTGTAATATTTCTGCAGGAATAACAGCAGAATGTAAAACTAAACATCATGCAAATGTTTATAAAACAATGTTTCTATGAAACCCTGGGAAATTGTGAATGTTAAAGGTGTTTTAAGATGGCAAACTTTGTTTTGTAAATGAGCCAGCCTGATATAATAACAGCTAGTCTGAGCTGAGATGAAACCTTCATGCTGTCACCAGTTTCACATTATTTGATTATTCTGGCAAAAAGAATGACATTCCCGCTGGAAGGGACTCCTGCCAGCTTTAGCTCTGAAAATGCTGTTTCTATATTTAGTCGCGAGACGCTGATTCTACAAAGAGTGATGTCATCGAGGAAAACACAACAGCTGACAGATTTCTCGAGCTCAATCAGAGTGAGCCGAGCTTTAAACTCAACCCTTCCAAACTGAGGTTGTTCAAAAAGACTACCTACAGCAGGTAAGATGTTGATTGTTCCTAACATTTCCACGGCAATGTTTCAAAAAGTCCAAACTATTCGTTTCAAGGGACGTCAAACAGCCAACCCCTCGGTGTTCCTGGATCCCTCTCAACACACTCCTCCTGCCTTTGAACCATTAAAAAAATCCTATTATCCCATATTTCTCATGCACATAAAGCCAGGAATGCTCTGTGACATTTAGTATCACAATTTTTTATTACAAAAATTAAATTCTTCATCTGTCAGTTTTGCCATGCTCAGAGCTTATAACAATACAGTAAAAAACCCGGACCCAGAGAAGATAGTAAAGCAGATTTGGACAAAGCTTTCACAGCACTCTGTCAGTCATGCTGTTACTTTACAGATACTGGAACATTCCTAATACAGAGGAGTACAAACACCTGCCAAAAAACACATCATCATGTCAGATTAACAAACCGGAATTAAATTACATTTACCAATGAGAGAAGAACGAGTAACCCAGCTCAGGAGAAGAAAGAAACACAAACCAGTAAACATTAAGTTTGCAACTGAAAACAGACCAGATGTGCTGAAGTTCTGCACCAGCCCAAGGCACCCAGGCTTCGTAGCAATGTTGGCAAGTTCACGACATTCTCACGGAAACACTTGAAGCGAACAATGATTACAGATCGACTTGTACCACAGGCTGACTCTGCAGTGTCCTTCGTCCTTTGCAGTGTCCTCTTTCTCAGTCACAGTGCAAGATCCGGAGGAGGAGGAGGAGGGGGAGGCAGGGGGTCGTTAGGAGCTGTACCGCATCAGACATCACTTCACAGCGCCAAACACTGACAAGAATTGGATGGACAGCGTAATCTCCCACACTCCTGAGGGAAAGGGGGGCAGGAGGAAGGGGAGGGTTATGTAATTCCTCTCTTGGATTGTGAATCGTTGAAACATAAGGCGCAGATTGCCAGCTGCCAGTCCAAGACAAAATAAGCCAAACAAAAAGCTCAGGTGTGCTTCAAACTGAACATCCAAGAATGGGGCGGGGGGAAAGGACCGCAGATACCAAGATTTTCTCCAAACGGGAATAAAATAGTTTTCCCCTCAAAGGTGAGAAATGTTGTTTTGCTCAAAGAATAACTAAGAAGGACATAAATCCCAGACTTAAGCTTACCGATAACTCAGAAAGTCTCTAACGAATGAGGACAGGAACGACAAAAGCTCGGAAAATACAGAGAGGCCTCTTTTTTTTCTTCCATGAAAGCTGAGCTGCAGCTCAGTTAAGCGAGCGGCACGGCTCGAAGGTCCATTTGGTGGCTCCGCCAAATATTTCAATGTTGCTCTCTGTCCAGGAGAAGACGTTCCCGGCCAGTGCTTTGCTGTTGCAGGTCGCCAAGTTGTAGATCTCGCTGACAGAAAGTTTCCTGTTCCAGATGTTTAGGTTGGCGAGCTCGCCGACGTAGGCCTGCGTCGCATCGAAGCCTCCGCCTAACGTGTCCTGCGGAGCAAAACAAGGGTTGGTCATCGCAATCAGAACTAACCTTTAATTCTCACAATCAAGGGATACAATCCTGCATCTTACTGATGTTTGAAGTGGCTTACTAAAGAGGAGTGGAAACTGTGCCATAAAGATTAAAACCATTTAACTAATTTTGCAGTCTCTTATATTCAAAATTGAATCAGGCGTGTTGGAGCATCGAAACATCTAAAACATGCAGGATTGTGGCGCTCAAGAACCTGGAATTAGACACCATGTTGAAATATTCGGGTCATCTTTATCATTTTGTTGAAAGTGGTATTATTTTAGAACATTTTGCTATTAGAAAACCTATTCAGAAAAGCAACCATTAAAGTTAAAGTGGAAAAAAACTATTTAGAAAGGCAACCACTTGAGTTAAAGGACATGTTTTCTTTCATTACTGAAGTCCGATACTAATTTCCCTGGTGCTAATTTAAAAGTCTGCCTTCTACATCTTTGTGCAACTTCTCACGGTGAAATTAAGTCTTCACTTGTGTTTCTCTTTCCAAAAGCAGACTGAATGGACGATAAACACTCCAACTAACACCCTAATTAGACTGTTGAACCTTAACTGGCCACCTTTAAGAGGAGTCCCAACAGTCTCGTTACGCAAATATCTCCACCTCTAATCTTCCTCCAAAATGAAAAGGATAATTAGTTGAGGATTGTGTCCAAAAGCTGCCTGTGAGTGATATAAAAATAAACGAGTTTCCACCTGCTCCTGTCCCAGGACCAGCACTCCGTCCGGTTTGATGGGGTGGTACGGTGCCAGGTTCTCCCCGTTGCCCCGCATCACTCCATCCTGAAAGGCCTCCCACATCCCGTCACGAGTGGTCCACGTGATGCAGAGGTGGTGCCACTTCCCGTCATTGATGAGAAACGGCAGCTTTGCAACCTGCAGAGGTGATATCTGATAAGTGTCTCATTGTGGTCTGATTTAAAAGCCCTGCCTGAGAAATCCACAGCTTAAATGTTTCCTCCTGAAAAAAATCACTTCTTCTGAACACCTTGGCACCTCTTTTCTGACTCATCCAATCAGAGCAACGAAGCTGTTTATCAGTCCTCTGCAGATGGTTCTACATGCATGACTCTGAGTTTATCATTACCTTATCATTGATGAGGAACTCCATGGGGTTGTTCCCCCACTCTATCAGCACCAGCTCGTTGGCCTGACCCGGGACGGCGTAGGAGAACGGCGTCCCCACCCCAGGTGAGGCGTTGGATTTGATCCACAGACACACGCTGAAGGAGTACATCTCAGGAAGGCTCCTCTTGGCTTTGGCGTACATGTAATTGGTTCTCAGAGGGAAGGTCAGCTGGAACTCATCAGTCGGCCGGCTGTCTTTCCCTGCATATTGAATAAATGAGGACTTATCGGTTTATTTTGCATTCGTTTTATATTTTCAGAGATTCAGAATATAAGAAAGCATTTATATAAGAAAGCATTTCTGGAAAAATGCTCATTTCTTTCCATAATTGCTTTAATGGTTTTAATGGAAATAAACAAGTGCTTTGAAATTATATTCATATCTCTGTTTAGATCATTTTCAGCTACAGTTTTCAGATTTTTGCAGATGCATAACATTCCTCTCTCCTCCCTTTTAATAAGCACGCGCATTTGCACGTGTTAAAATCCTGAACTGCTTCCATATGAAGGCACGCCCTTCAAAGTTTCTCTGCCTCTGCAGTAAAGATCTTTTTTTTTTTTTTTTTACATATTTTAGTTCATATATTTTGAGTCTTTGCCAGTAAAAACAAACATGAACGCAGCCAACAGGTTCACAGATATGCAGCGATGCAGCTGCTCTTCCTCCTCCTTCAGATCTTTGCGCAACATGACGGCTGCGGCACAATAAAGCCTCGCGGGTTCTGTAGCACTCTTTCTTCCCCTGAAACAGTCCCGAGTTCGGAAACCAACAAACAGCTGCACCTGACGTGGCTTAAAAACCCCGCAGAGCCGCACTCAAAGGCGCAAAAAACAAGCAGAAGTTCCGCGCGCACTGGAATCCAAACGCACCTTTCTCCAGGTCTGAGATCCGGTGGTGCAGGGAGGTGAGGGTGGACTCCACCCGGTTCCGCTGGTCGGTGTCGTTCTTCGAGCCCGGTTTGCTCTCCTCCAGCGTGTTGACCCGGGACAGAACCTGCTTCTCCATGTCGTCTATCTTGTTCTGCAGCAGGTCCTTCAGGCTGTTCGCCTGCGCGGTACCGTTCCCCCGGCTGTACTGCTGCAGCGGACAGAGGGACACACACTGGGTTACAGGAGGACCGGCAAAAGTTACAATTCTTCAGAAAAAACACCTCTCAACTTCATTAAAAACTGAAAATCTGAGCCTATTCCTGGGATTAACAGTCTGCTCTACGCGATGCGTGTCTCAGACTGTCAGGGAAAGCGGAGTGAGAGCATGAAGCTCCAACATTTTTAGACTTTTAACCTTCGGTCTGATTAACTCGTTCATTAACCTTTGACCCCCTCAGAGCGCCTTTCCTACCTCCAGGTTCTCCAGTCTCTGTTTGAGGGTCTGTAAAGTCTGTCCCAGCTGGGCCAGCGTGTCCGCGGTGCCCCGGGATACATCCCCCATGGTGTTCTTGGCCCCCGGCCGCCTGCCGCCGGGGGCCACCCCCACCGGGAGGCTCTGGCTCTCACAGCGGCTCAGCTTGGACGTTAGCTCCTTGATTGTCTCCTTCTGGTTCACGATGGTCTCCTTCTGTTGCAGCACGGTCTCCCGCAGCTGCATGATGGTGGTCTTCAGGTCCTCCGCCGGCCCGCTGTTCTGCATCGAAGCCGTGCACAAGTCCACATCTTTGGGCACCGACGTGCAAATAAACTGCGTCTGTCCGAAGTCCTGCGCGGAGCTGCGCGCGGCCACGAGCAGGCAGGAGAGCAGGAAAAGTTTCCACGAGGATCCTTCCATGGTCCGGTCACGAGTCGCAGCTGACGGCTGAGTGTGAGAGAGTGTGAGCGCGCGCGCCTTCAGCACCACGGAGCTGTCCTCTGAAGCTGTGCGGCGCTGCTGCGCTGCGCCTTTATATAGCGGAGAAAACAGCGCAGATTCACTGCATCACTGAGGGAGGGGGGGCAGCCGCTCCTGCTACACCTACAGACGACTATTTAAGGTCGTACTCAGAGATCTCTGAGCCATTTCTCCTCATCCAGGGAGCGCGAGAAGGTCTGAAAAATCAGATGTAGAGAAAGAAAGAGAAAATGTCTTTAATAAATCCCTCACGGGTGAAGAAGATGTATTCAATCACTGCTTTCAATAAGAAAACACACCCTGACAGATAAGCTCAAGGCTGTTTAATTGATTTGGTTTCTGTTTTATAATTCACCATTTATTTAGTCCAACGTCACAATAAAACAAAATAATAAAAATAAAACTGCAGTGAAGCAAAAAGACCTTTTAGGTAAAGTCTTAAATCAAATTAACCAAAAATACAAGTCACATTTAAACAAAAACAGCTCTAAAACATCAATTAATATGTTAAATGTGTAGTCCTCAAAATATAATCTTCAAGTGACATAAAGATAAGTTCATTATAAAGATTTACTTCATAAAATGATTTACTTGATAAAGTTTTACTTCATAATTGAACACTCAAGCTAGAAAAACCTTTAAAATACTTTATATAATAAAATTTAAACTGTCAAATAGATTTTTTTTTTCATTTTAGGTCTACAGATATGTGTCAAGGATTTTAAAATGACTATAAAATATAACTTCTTCTTAAAAGAAGGTATTCAAAGTATATGACAAAAAGAGAAAGAAAGAAGGTTTTTATTAACTATAATAAAATAACAAACACTCAAAACTCCAGTAAAACCTTTCAACATTTTACAGGAAAGATTCGTTTTCTTTATGTTACATTCATGAGAAATAAACCCCACCTGTCGCTTGTTTCACCCAGAGGTGTTATATATGCTTAAATAATTTTGTTTGTTCATGTTATGAACTCATCAGTCCACCTTAAACGACCCGGAGCTTCTCTCTCCTCCATCCTTCAGATCTGTCTGTCCCACAGGCTGAGTCCACAACACAACCCCACATTTCTGTGCGACTCTCTCCCACCTGAATCCAACAACAACAAGTGTTTCAGGAAATCTGCTCGCGCCTCTGAGGCGGTTTTACGGTAAATCAGGCAGCTCAGATTTCTGCAGGACTTTGAGGTTTCTCAGAGCGCAGAGAGATGCCGGCAGCAGTCATGTTAAATCTCACCACTACACGAGCAGAGGCGCTAAAAGGAAAGGCACATGTTTCCAAATAATTAAACAGACTCTTATGTAACTCCCCCCCCCCTCTGGCTCAGGTATTAATAAATGAGACACCCAGCGAGGGGAGAGCTCAGCAGCGGACCGAGGGGAGAGGCTGAACACACAGAGGAATGAACAGAATGCATCATCATGAGCAACGTTTCCCCTAAAAGACAATAAAAAGAGATATTTATTTATACTAATCAAAACCACTACGAACTACTGAAAGTTAGACACAAACATATCAGAGAAGGGATACATAAATGTCTGTATAACCTGCCAGTCCTGACAAAATTTGAATGTTATGTAAAATATAAATAAAACCAGATCTCATAAACCAGTATTTTATTCACAGTGAAGCAAAACAAACATATCAAATGTTGAAACTAAGAAGATGTATCATTTTTTGATGAAATGAAGGGCATTTTGAATTTTATGGCTGAAACACATCTCAAAGAAGTTGTTCCAGGGGCAACAAAAGGCTGTAAAAGTGAGCAAAACGAATCAGAAACAGCTGGAGGAGCAATTTACATCTAATTAGGTTAATTAGCAACAGGTCGGTCAGAGGACTGGGGATAAAAAAAAAAGCATTTTAGAGGCTGAATCTGTCAGAAGTAAAGATGGGCAGAGGTTCACCAGGCTGAGAGAAACTAAATCTAAAATTAGTGGAACACTTTCAGAATAAAGTTCCTCAAGATGAAATTAGGAAGAATTTGAATTTACCATCATCTACAGTTCATATCATCGTCAAAGAACTGAAGAACCTGCAGAAACCTCTGAGGTCAAAGGTCAAGGCTGGATGTTGGCGATCAGTTCACCGTGCCGTCCACAAACGCTGCTTAAAGCTCTATCAGGCAAAGAAGAAGCCAGATGTGAACAGATGTGTCTCCTCTGGACCAAAGAGGAGAACTGTTCTGAGGTCAGCCTGCCTCTCTGATGGTATGGGGGTGCATTAGTGCCTCTGGAAAGGTTTTAGAGCAACATCTGCTCCCATCCAGGACTGTTGAACAGACAGAATGGGACAACATTCCCTCTAAAACCTCCAGCAGCTGCTCTCCTCAGGTCCAGATGTTTACAGACTGATGGGAGGAGAAGAGGAGATGCTTCAGTGTAGGAAACATGGAGCTGGAACTACTTGTGAAGTGTTGCAGCCATCAGTTTCAAAATTACCTTATTTTTTCCTAAAAATTGTTCAATTTCTAAGTTTCGACATTTGATTTGTTTACTGTGTTCCATTCTGAATAAAATGTGGGTTTATGAGATTTGCAGATCATTCTATTTTGTTTTAATTTAAATTTTATACAACGGCCCAACCTTTTAGGATTGGCGTTGTAAAATAGAAACATGTTGCAGTGGAATACATTTATATCTAAACAATGCGCCTTCTTTCCTGAGAGTTCCCTGCGAGATGAGTTAGTCTCATGTTGTGTCGCAGAAGAACAGAAAAATCTCAGGTTTGCTGTTTTCTCCTCCAGCTCTGAGACAACTCCTCTAACGCGTCAGAGCGCTGCGTAACACTCCGCGCTGCAAATGAAACCTTCTTCCTCAGGTGCGTTTCTGGAGGCAGCAATCAGACTTGTGCACGTGGGCTGAAAACTGACCCAGCAGTTCGCTGTGATTTGTTTAATTATCGACCCAAAGCGTTGTAATCAGGAAGGTGTCACGCTGAAGGCGACAAACGGTGGCGGGAACAAATGTTTAATGGCAGGGTGTAATTGGTGAGTCTGAGGACAGGCATGGGGCAGATTCTCCTGATTTCATCTGCACATTAAAGACTGAGCAGTTTTTAGCGCTCGTAGTCGGGGAGGCAGCGGATCGAGGAGGACATCTTTCATGTTGGGCAGGTTTTAAAGCTTCTGTTGAGCACAACTTAATGATGAACCAAGGCATTGCCTCCCACTGAGAGGCACCTCACACACAGGAGGAGGAGAGGAGAGGAGCCACATACATCTGTTTAATATTCAGCTCCTGTTCCGGGCAGTAAAAAGGAGGCTGCAGCACCATATGTTCAACATGTTTCCTCTCATTCTCACCACGTTTCTGCCAAAAAAAAGTGCTGCATTAACTGGACTCCAAACGGTTTCCCCTAAGCTTAAAAAAAAAAAAAAAAAAAAAAAAACTGCAGCGAGCATTCTGGGATGCCTGGAAGTGAGGTTCTGTGGAAACGTTAGGAACAAATGTTGTCTTACCTGTTGGAGGTAGCTTTCTGAGCAACCTCAGTTTGGACAAAGCAAGTTTAGATCTGACAGTAGTGACAAACCGACAGGTACAGAAACACTCAGCTTAACTTGGTTTTATTCTAAAGCACGGACAGAATTTTGCCTACGAAGCACCAAGCAGCGAGCCGGACTCCTCCAGGGGCTCAAATCCATAATGATCAGTCTGTGAAGCTCACTGAATAATGCAGAGCTTTATAATAGAACCCACTCTCTAATGGCAGAGACAGATAAGCCTTCCACTCTCTGGCTCCTTTCTGCTTGCTTATTTTTCCAGCGTGTGTGAAAGAGATCCAGGTCTGGTGGTGAAGTTTTACTGTAAAACTCTCAGAACAACGATGTGAGGACAGCTGCTGAGCTCAGGCACCACGGACTCTGCAGGATCTGGGTCCCAGACTGTTTTCCTGCTTTTGTTTGGACAGAAATTGTACTTCCGATCTCTAAAGTTTATTAAGTTCCCCACTCTGTCCAGGCTTCCCTCGGCGTACACTTCACCTCTGACCTCTGAGGATGGAGACAGATAACTGAAGCTTCACCGTCTCTGCAGCCGCCTCGATGTCTCCGTTCCAACCGTCTCTGCTCAGACGGGGGAGATGATGAAGGGGGAGTCAGGAGGGGGTTGTCTAACGGAACTCCTGTGCTGCGGAGTAATCTGCCGCTCTGCATGGGTTCCCACCAGGGACCGCATGAGAACGTGAGACGGAAGTAGCCTCTCAGTCTCATCAGTTTCTCCCAGAAACACACATGAATTTAAAGTCCTGGCATTCCTTAAATGAATGCATATCGCCCAGCACCTTTCATGGCTCACATGACCGTTTTAGTCAAATTTTAAAAATAAAATTATTAAGCACAGTCTCAGGGGATAATGTGACATATCACACTACTACCATGCCAAATTTTAGATCAGTATCTGTAAAAATAACAAAATTATAGCCATGTTTGTGTTTTCTAAGGTCAGTTGGCTGTGTGGCCATCTTCACTCCAGAGTATGTACTTTCTCAGAGTCTCAATAAAATCTGACCAGTGGTTTATGGGATATTTTGCTAACAGACGGACAAGGTTTGCTTCAAGAGGTAATGCCAGAGTTTAAAAAATATATCTCACATGATCATTTATGGCTCAGCGTTTAAGTTGGGAACTACCACACCATAACCATGGCTCATTATCTGTAAAACTGTCTGAGGCGTAGGCTTTATTGTGCTTCCTAAGGTGGATAGCTGCGGCAGCCATCTTTAATTGGGCTCAAAACATTAATCAGTTGTAGACATCAACCCAGTTTTTATGTTCTGAAAGTTGTATTAAAATCTGTTCAGTGATTCATAAGATATTTTGCTAACATACAGACAAACACAGACGCTGTCTTTCACCTTCTGCTGCGGGTGATAACGATCTACCTCCAGCTGATATTTCCTGTCTGCATGAGTTTCAGGAGGAAATGACTTGAGGTTTGAGTCTGAAATAGTTTTATTGATGCCTAGTTCTCCTAATAAAACCCAAAGTGATATAAATGGTGTTCTGCATTACGTCTGGCACTCAGCTGATCTCATCATAACTCTCCAAAGTCCGGACATTAACACTTTTGGAAACAACAGCGCCGTTCTTCAAGCTGTTTGTGTTGGATTTCCTCCAGAGACAACATTTTCTTCATTAAGCCTCCAACTCTGCAGGTTTGGAGCCAAACTAGGGACAAAATGAGAATAAAAATGAGATCTGGTGGCTGAAGACAACCAGATCCACGTCACTTCCATCCTTATTAAAACACTCAGTTTTATTGTAGCTTTAAACGAGATGTTAAAGCACAATATTCGGAATGAGCTGTGGTGTAAAAATCCTCTGGATAACTGTGATTTCATCCACCTGCATCTGGACATGTATACAGAATGGGATTAAACAACTTTCAGTTTTTAATTATAAATATTCAAACATCTTTAATCCTAGCAGTTTATTTATTGTGTTTTTTAAAAAGTGTTTGAATGATGCTCGAAGTCGGGAATCAGGTGTTTACTGTCACCATGATGTGGTGTTAAAAGTCTTATAATAGATTCATATAATTTGATTTCTATGAAATATAAATAATCCAGTCTGATAAAATGCAAAACAGGCATTTGGTGATTATAAAAGTCAGGAACAGGAACGCAGCAGTTTGTGAGTTCAGAATACCATTTGTTGGCATTTTTTGATATTTTCATTCAAGTCATTTCAGTTTTCATTAAAACTTAAAATGATTAAACTTCTAAAACTCTGACTCCAGAGTTCCTCAGCTGGAAGGCCAGTATTTGGTAAAATTCAATCAAAAGAAGCAATCAACATTCAGTCAAATTAAATGCCATTTAAGGGGCTTTTTGTGTGATTAACAAAAGGAGAAAATACTAATTTGTCAGGAAAATTCGCACAAAATTAGCACAACATTAAAGATGAAAAGGGAAAACTGATCAAAAAAAAGTTTAAATGACAGCATCTTAGGAAAAGATTAATTTAATATAATGAAAACAGAACAATGTTTGAAGTAAAATCCTGATAATCAATGAACTCAAACATGCAGGCAGAAGTCACGAGTTTCTCCTCGGTGCTACATCAGTTCTTCATCAGACAAACACCAGGGGAGCAGAGTAATCGGATTACAGAGTACCTCCAGAGTATCTGCACACGCTCAGACCCGGGTGCATGCAGGGCGGACTTCCTGAACCCGGTTTGGACAGAGAAAATGTTCCAAATGAGAAGAAATCTCAGCGGTTTTCCTGGGTTTTGTTGAACTGTTTGCTCCGCAGATAAAAGACCCCACAGAGGAATCATTTGAATCATTTTATCTGTAAACTTTAATTTCCTGTTTGAAGAACACCTTAAAGTGTTTAATTTAAATGCAAATATGGACATTTTTCTTTAACACGAAAAACATGCATGTTTGAACTTTCAGTTCTGAGATTTTATCACCTGGAGCTGAAGGTGACGTCAGGGCGATAATGTTTTTGCTCCCATCTGTGTGTGATCACAGCAAAATTAACTTAAACACATAAAAAATATAATTCAGTTCATTTTACAGATATTGAGCTAAACTTTGCTGTGGTAGTAGCTGAGAATAATCCTCCACTTTTATTCTGAGCACCAACTAATTTTTCCAATAACCACTGGAGTGAACTCAGTCTGTCTGTTAGCAAAATATCTCATGAACCACAGGATGGAGTTTAATGAAAGTTTCAGAAAATAATCAATGAATGTCCATCTACAACTGATTAGCTGTTGGAGTCGACTCGATTGAAGATGGCTGCCACAGCTATTCAAATTTAGCAAACATAAAAATAGCTATAACTCAGCCAAATTTACAGATATTGAGCTAAATTTTGTTGTGGTAGTAGCCGAGCACCTTCCTCAACAGATACATTGAGCACAACGTGTGTGCTTAAAACCTTGGATTCAACCTTGTTTGTCTGTTAGCAAAATATCTTAGATTGCATGTTTTATATTTTCAGGAATTTGGCTAAAACTGCTATATCTCTGTTCCTTTTCATATTGAACTTCAAATACTCTGTCATGAAAGATGGTGGTGGTTGACATGCATTCCTTTAAAGAATTTAGTTTTTTTTCTTCAGTCTCTACTTTTCAAATGATCACTGTTTGTTGTTGTGTCTCTGGAGCTAACGTATCATTGAATTAGATCCGTTTTCAGGTGTGCAGAGGCTTCATCCATGAAAAGAAGTCCTCATAAATGTTATACGGTGCCATAATGGAGCAGCAGTTTCCCAGACGGGTCGAGGCGCTTGGCGTTTAGCAGCAGAGCGAGGCCGCTGCTCCGTGGGAGCAGGTGTGTTTTAGGACTCAATAACGCCGTGAAGATGAAACCCTGTAAAGGAGGAGAGTCTGCGGTGGAAATAGGCAGCGTGGGCTCTCAGCATCTCCCCTCTCAATTACATCAAGTGGTCAAAGTGTCTCCTTGTAAAATCCCACTTTCTCTGCAGCGGCCCCGCAGCATCCGGGGGTTATTTTACCCAAACAGAGATTAAATTTTAAGTAAGCCCAAAGTGAACCCAGTTTACCGAGGAGGGAAAGAGCATGGAGGACATTTTTACTCTTCAGGCTTCTTTGTTGGCGAAGAGAATGAAAAACAGCAAAAATAAAAATAAAATAAAAACCCCTGCTATATTCTTTTATAATGAAAAGAAACCTAACTTCTTGTTCTTATATTTTAAAAGGAAAGAAAGGATATAAAGTGCCCCAGTAAATGTTTTCATCTGCAGTAAATTAAAGCACATTTTTTTAAAGATTAGTTTTGTGTAGATTTTTCTAAGATTTAAATAATGTATAATGTTTAAACAGTTTGATGATCCTGGTGTTATAGGACACATTTATTAACACCACAGGGAGAGGAAGGGATCTGCTAGTGAATAATAAAGAAGCGTAAAGTTCACAGGCTTTTTTATGATGTCTGAGCTCAGCTTTACGATGAGATTTTAGGAATTTTTACACCTGTTAGGTTTCATTTATTCAAGGGTTTTATTTGTCACTATTCTCCAAATCAAGCAGCATTCTGGCTGCCACACCTAACTGTACACTTTTAATGGTTAGCTAGCGTTTTGCTGCTTTTAGCATTTAGCTAATGTTTGGCTTCTTTCAGCTTTAATAACTCCGTTTCAGTCTTGCAGTGCTCAGCGTTCACACTGTATTTTTATAGAAAAATGTGGTTTCTTTCCAGATTGTTGTGGTTTTGTTGCAGCTGCTCCTGAATGAATTTCTTCCTGATTACAAACTGAAACACCGACTGCTCTCTGCTGCAGGTATGATACTGGCTGCTCATACCAACTCTACACAACCTTTCTTAAGAAGTACTCCTTTAACGTTTTTTTAACATTTCACACCTGAGTGCAGCTCAGTCTCTCTGCTGTTTGGGATTGATTAAACTGCAACAATCTTTATTAAAATCTAAAATCCTCACCTGAACTGCTTTGTTGGCCTCAGGTGTCATCGTTGAATCCACTTGCAGGACTTTGTTACACTAATTCTGAGTGTTTCCTGTCCTTTCTCGAAACAAAGCCGCCTCAGTCAGCTGGAGAGGTTCGCTCTCACACCTTGGCTCTTCACAACACCCCCACACCTCTCGGTGTTTTGGGGAAGGTGAACCACAGCAGCTGCTCGGCGTTGATTCACCTCCTGTTCTGAGTGTGAGCTCGTTCAGTTAATGAGTGTGAACATTTTGCTCCGCTCTTCTCTGAGGGACGGCGCCTGAGAGCTCATCACGGGCCGTGTGCAACAAAAGCCCTTCACTTCCTGCTTTGTCAAACACAGAGAACATCGCCGTGATTGGAGCCTTCACTTCAAAAACTCCCAAGGTCACAGTCAACAGGCTCTCATCTGCCTCCTCTTCCTCACCTTCTCTCTGCCTTTATTAAATCTACATGTGAGCATCTCATCATGTTGTCCATTCAGTTTAATCCAGTAGATATCCAGAAAATGATGAATCACTCCTTGTTGTTTTACCTTCACTTGTTTTTTTTTTGCCATCTAATCTCTCTGAATATATCACGTTAAATTACCCATCATGGATCCACTCATCATGGACCAACTGTCATTCAGCTGACTGGCTGTCACGTTGTTTCATATTGATCAACACTAAAAGGACGAAGACGTGCGCTCGATGACGCCTGCATCCTGTCATCCATGAACAGGAACCTGCGTAAGAGGCTGTTGATCATCCTGTCAGTCTGCGTTAGTAAGAAGCTGCTGCTTTTCAAGCTTCTATAAAGTCGTCTTTCTCTGCTTTTGTTTTAGTTGTCACCTGCTGCGACCATAATGATCTGTTTGTTTATTTATCTCATTGACCACTGGATGAATTTTAATGAAACTCTCAGAAACTCATCATTGGATGTACATCTACGGCTGATTAACTGCTGGAGTCAATTAGTCAGTTTCAAGATGGCTGCTGCAGCTAATCGACCTTAGCAAACACAAAAATGGCTATAACTCAGTCAGTTTTAATGATACCGAGATAAGAACTGGTGTGGTAGTAGTTGGGAGTCATCACCAGCACAAAGAGTGTTCAGGCGGGCGATATGCATTCCCTCAAGGAGAAACCTATCGACAAATTCAAGAAGCTGCATCATAAAATTTAGCTTTGAGACTTTATTTCTAGTTCTTCTTTAATACAGGAATTCTTTTATTCCTTTTTGCACATTTTAAGTTGTTTATTTATGAGTTAGACAAATTATAAAAGCCTTTTGGTTTTATTCACTGTAAGCAGAGGAGCAGTGAGTTAGACTTTGTTCAAACAGTTTCTCTGCAACTAAACTGTCAGACTTAAAAGAGACAGACTGAAGAGCCTAGCTTTCCTTTAAGGAATGCATATCACCCGCTGCCTTTCTTAACAGAGATTTAAGATAATTTTCTGCTGCAAAGGGACAGAGTTACAGCTTTGTAAGAGACCGGATGGTGATAGTGACAGTAATGAAAACAAGATCAGTCCAAATCAGGTAGAAGACTTTAACAAAACATTAAAGCAGTTTAAGAAACTAAAAAACAAAATGCAAAGTCGAGCACAACAAAACAGACAAACTGTGACATTCTGCTTCCAGGCTGCAGCTCAGCTTCATTCTGCTGCTGGCATAAAAAAAAAGCACTCGTGTTTGATCAACTCCCAAAACATTCATCCACACGTCAGCTTTAAGATCACGCTGCAGCAATCAGAAGCATTGTTGTTGAAGTTTCACGACTCGATGTAATAATAATTTATATCCTCAGTTAACCTTCAGTGTTAGTTATGAAGGCCGCCGCTTTCAGATGAGCCCCTCGGAGACCGAATCCTTCTCATCGTTAAGCATCAATCACTGCGGCAGGTTTGATTCATCTGAATCTGCTTTAGGAACACCAGTGGGAGGCGAGATTAAGGCTGGCCTTTGTTTGTTTGTTTCTTTAGTTTCTGACCTTTAAAAAAAGACTCAGAATATTAAAAACAGATGTAAATAAACACACAAACCCTGATGTTCTTACTGTTTTGATCCAAAACATTTTACTGCTTGTTGATCCTGATTTATGACAGAGTTGAAAGAAAAGGGCTGAGTCTAAATGTTTTCTATAAATATGATCCCGCAGACTGAAAGATTGATAGTTTATTACAGCTCTTTGTCTCTGCTTGTCTGTATCCCACCGGAGGATCGCATGACAGCGCTGCTTCCTCACCGGCCTGACTGAGTACATGCATTTATCACTCGCCTCGCTTTCTGTCTGTTAGCAAAATATCTCATGAACCACTGGACGGATTTTAATGAAACTTTCAGGAAATAATCAAACCTCTGCAGCTGATTAACATTCGAGCCAATCAAATTTAAGATGGCTGCCACAGTCGAATGACCTTAAAACAACAACTAAGATGCAGATAACACAGCAAACTTTACAGATATTGAGTTGAAACTTGGTGTGGTAGTAGCTGAGAGTCATCACCAACATATATTTAAAGGGCAACATCTTTGCTTAAAGCCTAGGCATCAACTGTTGGTGCCAACTCTGTCTGTTAGCAAAATATCTCATGAAACACTGAAATATAACTTTCAGAAACTAATTAATGGTTGCACATCTACATCTAGTCAACCCAATTTAAAATGGCCATCAGAGCTAATTAACATTAGCCCTCTCCCTCAGTGGATTTTATAGATATTGAGCTAAAACTTGGTGTGGTAGTAGCTGAGAGTCTTTCAGAGCTCATTCTCCAAGCATCACCATCGCCCCCGTGACCCAGAAAGGATGGATGGATGTGTAAGAAATAATGTTACTTTAAAGGTTTGATCAAGAAAGCTATAACGTCAATTTTAGTTTAAAACTCTGGCTTGAAAGGCGGTGGGTAATATTCATTGCTTCCAGGAGAGCTCAGCCTTTTATTTAGACGAGGCTCCCAGCATCCAGCCTGTCCTGTTTCCTGAGGATGAGGAAGATGAAACTCCTCTTTCTCCTCCTCTTTGTTCCCTTTCAGCCATCCCAGGGTCCCAACCTCTATCACATCCAACAGATTGAATTGTTTTCCACCTGCAGCAGACACCGAGGCCAGGAGGGGAACAAATTCAGTCAGATGCACCTATGAGTTTCTTACATGCCAGATTGCTCCGGCGCCATTAGAGCCAAGCCAAGAGGCCGCTGGAAGGATTCCTGCGCTGGCGGATGCAGCGAGAGGGGATATTTTTATGCTTCATCCATCTGGTGCCACATTTTCATGTTTTCTGATGAGCCGACAGCCCAAAGAAAGCTGTTAGTCATCTCAGAGCTGCGCTGTCGTTTGTGCCTAAGACAGGCCGTGTTGTGCTTAATTAAATCCATCATGGCCTCAGAGTAAATTTCTTTATTGACCCAGAGCAAACTGGTAAACATGTTGATTGTACTTCCACAGTTAAACAGCTCTCAGTGAAGTCCTGATCGACTGAATACATGAAGTCTGTTAGAGTCGGAACCGGTGGACAGATGGAACCAGCTTTTCTCTTCTTTTGAAAAACAAACCTTTGGCTCCTGCTGTTCGAGAAAATGAGTGTGAGGCTCAACAGCAAATGATGCTGGACGCTTTGTTCACTTGACTCATGCAGGTTCTGAGAAAAACAATCCTGTGTACATCAAACTCTGTTGTTTGGTTGAACAAGAACAACCTCGGTTTATTGTCCCTGAAGAGATTTGTATATCATCAGTGGTTTGATTTAATGATTGAAAAGATGACAGCGTGTTTTAGCACCGGCAAGCAGCTGTTTCCTTCAAATAAAGGAGAATGTTCTCAGCAGTAACAAAAACATCATTATAATAAGTAATATCTGTGTCATTTATTCATTCTAAGATGTGTGTATTAAATCTTTCTTAGACTGAGTTGTTGAGATAAAGTTTGATGTAAAAACAAACAACTCCAATTCTGAAAAAGATGGGATGTTCTGTGAAATGTAAATAAAAACAGAATCAATCCTTTACAAATCTCATAAACCCATATTTTATTCACAGTGGAGCCTGGTATACATATCAAATGTTAAAACTAAGACATGGTGCAATGTTTTAGTAAAAATAAGATAATTTTGAATTTTATGACAGCAACACATCTCAAAAAGTTGTTCCAGGGGCAACAAAAGGCTGTAAAAGTTAGTGGTACGAATAAAAAAAAACAGCTGGAGGAGCATTTTACAACTAATTAGGTTAATTAGCAGCAGGTCAGTAAGAGGAGTAGGGATAAAAAGAGGATTTTAGAGGCTGAATCTGTCAGGAAAATGGAATATCCAGTTTATTTTACAATCATAAACTTTTAAAATTAATACAAAATCAACACCTTTATGATGTATTAATCATGCAGTTGTTGTATAAAATAGATTATGATTAATATTATTGCAGTTTATTGCAAAAATGATTGCAATATATTGATAAATACCATTTTTTTACACCAAATCATTAAACTAGTATTTAATCCTAAAATAGTTCTGTTAAAATAGATTATAACTGATTTTGTATTATATTGAAATTTTGTTTATATTTTTTAAATCAAACTTGAATTGAATTATGTATTTAATCATGGAATTGCTTTAATAAAATAAACTGCGATCTGTAATATATTAAAACGGTTATTATTGCAAATAATCAGAAAGTTTATTTATTTATGTTTTAATTAAAAACCCATTTTTCATGTTACGTCATAAGTTTTAATTCTGGAATAATTGTGTAAAAACATGTTAGTTTAATTTATTTCATGAGGTGCGTGTTTGCGCGCGCGCGCGTGCCTGGCGCGTGTTTATATTTTGGTGTGTAACCGGAAGCAGCGGCGATGACGTCACACGGCAGCTTCAGTGCATTCTGGGTCCAACCCAACATGGCTGCGCCCTTGCCGAAGTGCTGAAGCTGTGGCTCTCGGGAGAAATTCTCGGCTCCGCGCGCGCTTTCCGTGGACGCCGTCGGACCGAATCGGCTCCCAGGGCCGGAGGTTAGCGGGAGGACACGGCGGGAGCCCCGTTACGGCCGAGCTGGTCCGTGTGTTGGCGTGGCTGTGGCAGAGAGTCCGTGCGAAGATGGGCCTCGTCTCCTGCTCCTTCCCATAGCGAAGAGCCGCGGGGAGAGGAGCCGCACGTTCCCCTGCAGACACACTCCTCCGGCGCACTTTGACGGCTTCAACCTCCTGTACCGGCTGTGGACGCTGCCCTACACCTTCCTGACCCGGATCATCTGCGCCACCGTGTCTGTCATCGTCCGGAGACGGAGAGCAGCTTCCCCAGCCCGGGTCGATCATCCCGCAGCACCGACAAGGTCTGCATCTGCGATTAGCGCCATTTCTGCACATCTGCGCCGTCTGCGCTCGGGTAGTTTCGCAGTCTGCACGGAAAGCGTTTAACCCCGCAGTGTGGCAGCTGTCCGGTTATCCGGCTGCTGCAGACACCTCAGGAAGTCAAAAAATCAGGACTACAGGTGCAAAAAACCTGAACCATAAAATGCTAAAGCCCCCAGCCGCCCGTCTCTTCTTTACTGTTATATAAAAAAATGAGAATTAGGTGCAGCAGTCCATTAAAACATGAAGTGAAACATCATATTTCAGTCCATACAGATGTTTATTACCCAGCTTCCATCCTCAGAAATCACTAAACTCTCCAAGTTTTTGTTCTTTGTTTGTAGAACTAACATTGCTAAAAAAAGTAAATAAATAAGGGCAAATAGCTTGCTTACTTATAATCATTGTTTTTGTATTCTGTAACAAAAATATGTTGGTAGAATTTTTGTTTTAATTTAGTTTGACTTCAGGACCCCGACATGATGTTTTGTGGCCCACAGTGGGGTCCTGACCCCTGCTTTGGATAACAGTCAGATGTATTTACACAGACTGTGGTTTTCGCTCTTTATCTGCCCCAAAACTCAACACAAATTTAGAATAACTTGAATTAAATTTCCTCCGAAGCCACAGACACACCGGTTTCTGTAATTTCTCCCATTCGGAGCCAAAAATCCTAATTTAACCGAATCACTCATTTAGCTTCTGAGAGGTAATTTAGCTTTAAAATAATTGTATCACAGTTTTCTTTTCTTTGGACGTTCGCTGCCTTTTGCTCCAGATGTTTCCTTCCAGCTTCAGTCATGTTTGGGGCTGAGGATAATCATTGACTGATAATCTTCCATTGCATGTTTTTTAAGCTTTTGCTGCCTCAGCGCTGCGTTTGGATCATTGTTATACCGGAAAATGAAGCTTCTAGCAACGAGATGCTTTACAGATTCGTTTCAGCTGTTGTGGGTTTTTTCTTTTTAAACATGAGCCGCAGTCGTCGTCATCAGATGAAAAACAGAAACGTCTTTATTTAAACGTCTCCGGGATCTTCCTGATTTCACTTTGCTGACTTTTGTGCAGAAATGCTGTGTTTGTGTGCAGACGGCACGTTCGCTGATGGAATCACTTCTGCAAAAAGAAACACGACTGTTTCAGGCTGTAAAGTTTAGGTGACAGTAAATTATTATTCATGTAATGGCAAATAACAATTGTGATTAAATAATCAGTCATACTGCAATCCTGTAACTTGGTCTTAAATGTTAAAGACTCTTCTTTAAATGTAGATAATTTGTGGTGGAAGAGAAACGATTCTGACAAAATCTTATTTAGTTCTGGACTTTATATTCTGTTGATAATTTAAAAATACTCAAAATCAACTTCATTTTTTATCTCATTTGAGTCCCAATTTTCTTACAAAATCTGTGTTTTAATTTTGACAACGGAAGCCAGAAATTTAAAATATTGATGTAAACTTTCAATAAAAGTTAGGAACTATTTATGTGATCAGACGAGGAGTAAACAAGTTTAACAGGATAACCAGAGGGTCGTAATTCTGACAAAACCTGAAACGCTGTGAAGTGATATTACCCAGAATTCTCTGCGTATTTTAAGTGAATTAAAAGAGAAGTTCTGGTTCGGTGTCAGGTTCCTCGGCTCCTCCTTTTACGTAAAACCTCTTTGGGACAAACTGCGTTTTCTGTTCCTGCAGAACTTAATTTTAAATAAAAGCTAAATCAGATTCTCCATGAGCTCCAGCTCTGTAGCCGTGAATAACCGCCACCCTCTTCACTGGGTTGTGGTATTTATTTAGCATTTTATGCCTGATCTTAAGTGTGATGTTTTATTTTATTCTGTCTGCATTTTAAGCTATTTTTAAAGTATTTTATGCAACTAAAGGCCCACATGGAAACACGCTTCGCAAATTAGCTTCGGCTAAAAATACTATGTTGGACGATGATCGTTAATAATAAGTATCTGTGTCTTTACAACTAAACAAAATGAATTAAACTCTCATTCTTTAAAGGAATGAAGATCTCATATGATCTGTTAGCACTGTGAGTTGGGGATGACTCTCAGCTACTACCACACCATCGTTTAGCTCAACATCTGTAAAATTAACTGAGTTATGGTCATTTATCTGTTTGCTAATGTTGATTAAATGTGATGGAATGGGGCTAACTTTAATTACTTGATAAGTTAATTAACCTTAGACATCTAGTGATTACTTTCTGAGAACGTCATTTAAATCCATCCCCTGGTTCAGGAGATATTTTGCTAACAGAGTTAACTCTTTGTATTTCGATCTGTCTGTGATTTTTTGTTTTTGTCGCTGTGGCGTCAGAAAGTCATCAGGTCTGCCGTTGCCTCCCTGCAGGGCCCTGATGAAAATGGACTCAGACTTGCTCCACTCGCCGGCCGTGGGCCTCGCCGAGGAAGAGGAGGCCGACATGAACGACTGGAAGCTTCCGCTGGCCTTCATGAAGAAGAGACACCTGGAGAAGATCGAGGGCTCCAAGGCTTTGGCGCAGAGCTGGAGGATGAAGGACAGGGTAAACCTTCATCTTGTTTCTTTTTCAGATATCTCCCGGGAGAAGAGAAACTTAGAAAACAGGAAGTGTGAAACAGTTGATCGCGTTTGCTAAATTATTACCTCAGACTTCCTGTCCCATTTTGGCATCAGAAATAATTTCTAATAATGTGAAGTATTCATCTCATTTAATCTGGTTTTCTATTCATTGCCTGAAAAGATCAAATCATCTGTGGAGCCTCAGATATTTTGTGTGTCCCAGATTTCCATTTTTTTTTTTACTGAAAAAAGATGAATATCAGCAAAACAACCTGTTTGACTGGATCCTCACAGTAAATTCCTCACGCACATTACATTTGCTGCAAATACGTGATTCAGTTGACAAATGCATAGTTTCATCTGGAACTAGTATTAAAACTACAGTGCTTTTTTTTAAAGAAGTTGCTGAGTTGACTTTTGAAAATTTACCTTGAAATAATCATGAATTATGAACATTTTCTGTCTGGTTGGGGAGGGAACTTGGAAATATTGAAAGATGCCCTAAGATGGTGCAGATTCGCTTCAAAATCTGAACCTTTTAGTGGATTTCTGGATAAAATGAGTTGTTGCATCAAGCTTAAAGCAAATGTTTGACATGTTGGGAAATGTTTGTTTGCCTTCTCACTGTAAGTCCCGAAGCTGGGAGAAACGGTTTGTGTTTACAGGAACAAAGTCCATCCATCAGCACCTCAGAGGATCAGTAATCGTCGCGATACGCCGTCGTCCTCTCCGTGTTTGTTCGGACGAAGCCTCAGTCTTTTTCACAAAGAGCCGTGGATATCAGCACATGTGCATCAGAAGCAGTTTGATTCTCAGGAAAAATCTGAGGTTTAACGTGATTTCATACTTATATTAACTGGAAAGTCGGAACTTATTAGCGATGTGCACCGAAAACAAGTTGTTGAGCTGCTTTTTGTGCATTCAGACATTTCAGCAACATGTTCACAACTGAAGGTTGAACGGTTCTATAAATGCAACTGAATAACTGAAATTCAAACTTACAAAAGTGGGAAAAATAGTTTATCACTGCAGCTGTCATCACTCAAGCTTTACTGGAACAAAGTTAGTTTCCAACTTTGTGTGACGTTTCCTGTTTTAATTTCTTTCTAGTTCAAATTGAACACAAGTAAAAAGTAAGTAAAAATTTATTTGTATAGCACATTTCAGCAGCAAGGCATTCAAAGTGCTTTACATAATAAAACATCAGTAGAATTACATTACGATCATCCAAAAAAAACAAAAAACACTAATGTTCTAATAATATTTTAATAATATTTTGTTCAGAGCAACTGAACAGGTAAGTTTTCAGCCTTGATTTAAAGGAATTTAGTGTTTCGGCTGTTTTGCAGTTTGTTCCAGATTGATGGTGCATAGAAACTGAAAGCTGCTTCTCCATGTTTGGTTCTGGTTCTGGGGATACAAAGTAGACCAGAACCAGAAGATCTGAGTGTTCTGGAGGGTTGATACGACGATAATAAGTCTTTAATCCGTTCAGTGATTT
Source organism: Kryptolebias marmoratus (assembly GCF_001649575.2). Taxonomy (NCBI): domain Eukaryota; kingdom Metazoa; phylum Chordata; class Actinopteri; order Cyprinodontiformes; family Rivulidae; genus Kryptolebias; species Kryptolebias marmoratus. The sequence continues at coordinate 27,879,878 of NC_051432.1, forward strand.
ATAAACTAATAGAAGTATTTTAAAGTCTATTCTCTGAGCTACAGGGAGCCGGTGTAATGACTTTAAAACCGGGGTGATGGGCTCTATTTTTCTGGTCTTAGTGAGAACACGAGCAGCTGCTGCAGCTGTCTGATTGAGTTTTTTGGCAGACCTGTGAAGACGCTGTTGCAGTAATCGAGACGACTAAAGATGAATGCGAGCATAATTTTCTCCAGGTCTTGTTGTGACATTAGTCCTTTAATTCTGGAGATGTTCTTCAGGTGGTAGAAAGCCAACTTTGTATCTGTTTTTACGTCTCCCTTAAGGTCCAGGTCTGAGTCCATTACTACACCCAGGTTTCGGGCCTGATCACTAGTTTTCAGCTGTAATACCCGAAGCTGCGCGCTGACTCTTGATCGCTCCTCTTTAGGTCCAAAGATAATAGTTTCAGTCTTGTTTCTGTTCAGTTGGAGAAAGTTTTAGCACATCCAAGCATTGATTTGTTCTAAGCATCTGTTCATTGCTAGGATTGGTTCAGAGTCACCTGGTGACATCGCAAACACACCATAAATGTCCACATACAGAAGCTGAACGCTTGGTTTGTGTAACAACCTGTCATGCTGGCGAATCATTTTATTATAAAGCCAAACCGTTACATTCTGCTGGAGGTTACTTTATGCTTCGTTTTGAGGGGGAACCTGAAAGCTTTCCCTCATGAATGGCCACAGAGTGTTTGAACTCTCATAAAGCTGCCATGCTTTACCATGCTAAATGTACTGTGCAACATTTTTCATCTCTCGGGGCATTTTCAGGTCAACATTTGTTCACCTGTAACAATTTTTTATCTTTCTGAATGTTAGAGCTGCATTAGTGCCAGTTTCTGTCATTTACACAAGAATAATTTGGCTTTGATTTAACTCTGAGTTTAAGTCTCTGCAAAATGATGAATTTAAAAGTTGTTTTTCAAAGATGATCTTCTGATAAAGTTTGGGGGATCACTGAGAGTGCACAAGCTTTTTTGTGAAATGATGTCAGTGGATATGAAACATTTCCCCGCCGGTAAACTGTCAGGTTTTTGTGTTGTAAAAACAATCGTCCGTGATAAATCATTTCAGAACTTTTTCCACCTCTACTGTGACAAGTATTCTGTACAACTCAACTCAAAAACAGAAATAAAATAAAAAATATGCATTAAGCTGGTTGAAGCATGGAACTGAGTTAATGTCAGGAAATTCAGGGCAGGTGTGAAGACTAATTAAATTAATATTTTAATGGTGTCCACACTTGTGCAACCAACTTGTTGTATATTAGATTTTTTTCTAGTTGTGCAGAATATATGTCATTGTAAAACTGAAGCTAGTTCAGAAATAATTGATCATGGTTTCAGTTCTGTACATCACAAACCATGGGATTTAAACAGGGGTGTGTATACTTTTATCAAACACTGAAAACATGAATCCTGGTGAGAGGAGCGTGCAGCAGCAGCAGGTTTGCCTTCGGCGATGCTCGGCACTGTGGGAAATCAAAGAAGAAAAGGCAGAGGCTTCACAATTACACGCCTCATTGGTCAGTGTTGTCTTTATTCCCCCGTTGGGCCGGTGTCTGTGTGTGCCACTCGTTTGTGTGTACTCTCTCTGCACCGATAAAGACCGATACGAGTTTACAGATAAACTGTGTGTGTTGAACAGTAGGGTCAAAGGTCAGAGCGAACCTCAGATCGGAAGGAGGTTCTTCAAAGATAAGGAAAGGTTTCAGTGAAACATGGACCTTTCTCTCTTTGTTGAGCTGACAGACCTGCAATCAACTGTTCGGGGAGTTGATGAGAGGTTTGCAGTGATTTGACTTGGATAAAATAACTGAGACCAACAATGTCAACAGCTATCAGTCCTCCCAGACAGAGAGCATAAACCTTTATCTCAGTCCAATCAGAGAAGTGATTGCATCACAACACTGACACGGAGCAGGACATTGGCTGCTTTTCTGTCTAATCCTTGACTTAAAAAAACAAATATTACTTTAAACAATGTCAAGTAAAAGGACTGCCTCGAGTGGCTGGGGTTTGAGAGGACAGGAAAACGACACAAATGCAGAATGGCTGGTCCAGGTTTAGTTTCTGTGAAAGGAAAAACATCAAAAATTGGAGAGTAGAGAGTAAAGACAGCAGCAGAGTGAAGAAATGTGGTCAGCCCATCTGTCCGTCCATCTTCTTCTGCTTCTCTGAGGTCTGATTACAGAGATAAAACACCCAGGAGGGAAACCAAGACACACCATTACTTTCTATTGGACAAAAAAAAAACTAACATAAGTTGCTTAACTTAATAAAAAAGCATTTCCAACAATTTGGAGGACTTGAAAATTTTAAAAATACACGTAGAAGAGCATTAACACTAAAACAAATTAAAGGCTTAGCAGTCCTTGAAGGAATGCATATTGCCCACCTCGTTTTAATCCAGAGTTTTAAACTAAGTTCATCTTCTGATGAGAAGAAACAGCTCCCTCGTTGTTTTGGTCAAACCTTGTAAATAAAGTTATGTAGGACCCTAGAATTAAAAGAAAACTGGACTTTCCTTGGATGAGAAGCTAAAGGTAGTGTCGCACTGGACTGTGACTGTTAGTGTCAAAATTGTAAGAAAATTTGCATTCAGTGCATTTTTTTCTGATAACAAGGTTTTTTCTCTTTCCCTGTGATGTGAAGCTGTGACATACCTCAGCATTTTAATATTACTTATGAGAACAAGCTTCAGCCTTCATATAGCCCCGCTGTTATCGTCACAGTGAAGCTAATTGTTATTGAAGGTTTCTGAATCGGTAAAGCAGCCTGCAGACATGTGACAGTGCGTTCAGACAGATCTGCTCTTACCTGGGATTTCAGATAAATATTAAAAATGTTCCAGTCTTATTTAAAGTATCCGACTGGGCTCTCAAGCAAATCATTTTCCACTGATCCGAGTGCACGTTCAGAATTAGTTGTTTTACGTCAGCACACAGCAGGGTTTGATAAAAGGTAAATGGCACAAAGCTAATTAGCCTATCAGGTCAGACACGTCAACAAGCTGGATTTTCTGTGTCACTGATATTATTCTCACAGCTGGTGTTTTTATCCTCATTAAATGAAAGCTAATGCGACTTGAATATTTGTCTGAATCTACAGGTGACTGTCCCATCAGGGGAGACGGTGGTGCAGCGGCAGGTTTCAGTAAAGTACAGCTTCATGCTGCGTTTGGTGTCATCACTGAACAATCACAGTTTGCTTTGAAGAAAAAAGAGATTATCATGTGCTTATTATATTTCTGTAATTGCCTGTCTGTCAGTTAAAGGAAATAATCATTTAATGTGATTAACCTTTGAAGTCAGCCTGATTCAAGATGGCTTCCGCGGCTAATCGACATTAGCAAATACATAAATGGCTATAACTCAGTCGTTTTTACAACTTGTTAGCTAAAATTTGGTGTGGTAGTAGCTGAGAGTCATCTCCAGCTCATACTTCAAGCAGTTGTGCACCATGCTTCGTTCAAGGAGTTATAGTTTCATTCTTTTAAAGTTTTTCTGCTTCTAGTTCTGTACTTTTACCACTCTAACATTATTAGGTATATAAAAAAATGCCAATATTCAGTTTACAGTATTCTTGGTCAATTTATTTTATTTAGGGCTACTGAGATGTCAAGCAAATAAACTTATTTTACAAACTTTAACGTTCTCAGAGTTCAGTTTGCAACTGTATGTTGTCTAAAAATGTAAATATTAAGTCAAGACTTATGACCCAGATCAATATTGAGGACAACAAAATCTCAATCTGGACCTCTATAATAAAAATTATGCCACATTCGACCTTTGTTTAAGTCAGGTAAATTCTGTTGTTGTTTCATTTTGTGCTTTAAATGGATTTTCGTCCCGACTGAACTGAGATTGATTTGAATTTGTCTGATAATGGTTTCAAACTTACAAACACAACATTCATTCAGATTTCGCTCGCATCCCTCTGTGCTTGTTTTCACACCGGCGTGGTTCTCAACTCCAGAATAATGAAATCAATAAGGCATCAATATTCAGAGCCATTGTAATAATGTGGAAATGAGGCTGGTGGTCTTTGCTGTGTCATTAGTTAAATTCAATCTGAGTGCAATTCATTAGGCAGGATATGGACTTCCACTCACTGAGACATGAATACATTTTCAGTCTGCTGATAATTATTACATAACAGTGATTTTATAATGCTGTTTGGTTGCTGTTGTTACATCTTATCCCAATAGAGCACAAAAATTGAAACAAGTTGCTGAGCAGAACATTGCATGGATATAACTCAATTATTTTTACAAATATTCTGCTAAGATTTGGTGTGGTAGTAGCTGAGAGTCATCCCAGATGTGGACTCCGAGTGCCAACCCATTGCAAGCAGTAATATGCTTTGTCTTTCCAGAGATGCTACGTTTGTTCTGGTCTTCTCTTACTTTTCCTTGTCTTTCATGATCTCCTGTAATGTTAGCAATTAACAAAGAGTTAAAAAAAACAGTACTGATCTATTTAAAGTGAGGTTTTGTGGAAAGTTATGAACAATTATTGTCTTTCCTGTTGTAGACAGGTCTTTAAATGACCAAATTTTCATTGCATTTACGCACAGGTGTGTCTTAAAATAAAAACAGGTCAAACAGTTGGCTTTTTTTTAAGCTTGTGTTTTTTGTTTGTTGCTGTTAATATCTAAACTACATTTTAATGTGCTGCTGTAAACACAGCTGACTGCTCTTTGCAGGATTAGCAGCGGTTAAGATGGTTGCAAATGATGCAGGTGGTTTGTTCTGTTCTGTTGATTTTTTAAAATATTGTTTCTTTAGAAAACTTCTAAGTCTGCAGGTTTTAGACCAAAGCCCCAGTTTGGTAAAGCCTGAATGACGTTAAACTTTCTCCAGTCAAATGTTCCTCATCAGACGGATGGATTAGTTCTTAGATGATCCGGGTTGAGTAGTTTTAAAGTCCTGTATGTCTCCAGATCTTGTGGTTAAAGATGTTCCTGACTGAGATGATGATATTATTCTGATTCATTTAAAAAAAAGTATAAAACTTCTTTGCAGAACAGACAATATATTCTCTGCAAGTTCTAGCAGAGTTTTACTGAAGAAATGCACTGAAGATTGCATCTTTTATTGAATACATTTGCCAATCTCGGTTATTAAAATTCCAAATGCATGTTTTGAATTTCTGCGCAGATTGAATACATACCTGCATTTGGCCTTTATGGATTAAAGGAGTCTAATTTTCAACCTGTTGCAGCTTCCTGCTGGCGATAGCAAGCCTGAAGGAGATTGATTCCTGCCACCTTTTTAATAACCTTCATTTATGGCCGACCTAACAGATGGATTAATCAGGAGCCATTGATCGAAGCAGTAAGCAGTGGTAAAGCCTGTATGGGAGTCTTGAAAGGGTGCTGAGGGGGAAAAGTTGGAAAATCCCCCAGAGTGTCGTGCAGTTATTAACAAGAAGAGGTCGGCATCTAATTTTGATGCACAGGCTTGAAACAGGAAGATGCACACACACACACACACACACACACTGAGACAGACAAACAAATGTTGTTCTGTCAATCTTTTTGTTATTCTTTTGTTTGTTTTTATCTCGGGGAAACAAACGAGCTCTAAGGGTTTTGAAAAAACACACCCAACCTTCATTCCTCTTCCTTCTTTTTCCCCTCGTGCACAAAAGGATTCATGAGAATATTGGAAATCTATAAGGTCCAGTATACTGCTCTTAAAATCTAATTTTCTTTCAGCTTTCCTCTCAGATTAGTCCTGAATAGCAACTTTACAAACTGTAGCAGTTCATCCAGTAAATCAGCCTCTTGTTCTGGGTCAAACGGTGGTTTGATCACAGCGGGGGTGCAGGGGGAGCTCTGCATGTTCTCCATCTCGTTTGGATATGCTCTTATTGTTCTTAAAACACAACTTCCATCATGTTCTATTTAAGTAAATGATTTATTCACAGTGACTAAACACCACTTTATCAACAAAGGCTTTGACAGCTCCCACACGGTGGGATCTAATTTATTGCCATAAGCTATGAAGGTTGATTAAGGAATACTTGTTTGTGTTTTCTCTGTGTGTCTGAGGTAATTTAGGAAATAAACGAGCAGATAAATCAATGAGAATAATGTGGAACACATCTGTGTTCAGTCATACCTAAATGCCACGATGAATTGTGAAAAATCCCACATTTACGTGCTTTATTCGGGTGCAAATGAGCATCAAATGGTTTATAAATGACCTGCGTCAGATGCTAGATGGAAACAAATAATCCAATCAGGGCTGTTTGTAATAGCATTTTAATTATCTCACCATCCTGAGTCACTTCATCACGATTAACACCAGTGTTTTTGCTTCTCGTATTTGCATGTCCGTGGTGACATTAAAAAGAAATGACCTTACAATTTTCTCAACACCTTTCTTTGACATTTTCCCCGCAGCGACAGAAACATCTCTCTTCACCCTGCGGACCTTCGAATCGTATTTCTCCAAAGTGTTCTGCCATTTCAAATGCCGTGTTTTAAAGGGCAAAGCTGCTGATGTTTTTTCTGTTTGAAATGCATCTTTTCTCAGGGTGGTTGTGTCGATGTTTTCTCCAGCTTGGACAAGTTGATCTCTGACTCCTTCGGTTGTTTATATGTGAACATTTTGTATTTATTCACAACAGCAGATACTCTCGTGTGTTGGATACAGAAGTCAGTCGGGCACCCTCAGAGTACGATTACTGGCAATAATGTTGTTACTTTTGTCAGCAGAAGATCTTACTGTATTTTAAGGTTTTTGACCAAGAAATGCAGAAGTGTGGAAGGACATTATATATAAAAGAAATCCTACTAATAAGCACACAAGCCGGTCAGTCCTCTGCCTCCCAAGCAGCTTGAAGATTCATTGACTTGTTCATTATTTGGGTCTTGAGCTGTGTGTCACGGGACAGGAGATGTGTCTTTAAGCCACTGGTTATCTGCAGGGGGTGAAAGTCTTTAAAGTGCATTCAACGAAACCACACTGGTTCTGAGATCCGATGACTAAAGAGGCGCCTAAACTTTATGTCAGGGGCGGGCAATCCTGGTCCCGGAGGGCCACTATCCTGCATGTTTTACTTGTTTCTCTGCTCTGACACACCTGGTTTGAATCAATGGGTGGTTAACAGGCTTCTGCAGAACATGAAGAGGTGATTTAACCTCTGAATCAGGTGTGTTGGAGCAGAGAAACAAGGAAAACATGCAGGATGATGGCCCTCAAGGGCCAGGATTGGCCACCCCTGCTTTATGTCTTGGTTGAGAAGTCGTTTTAAGCCTGTGATGGTTTTTTGTTTGTTTGTTTTTTTTGGACAGATGTTTCTCTTTACATACTTGTTTTTACTGTATCTTCTATCAGGTAGAAATTTATCCCAGAAAATGGTTTTGGTCAGGAAAATTCATGTGCATTTTTGAGTTTCTGCAGTGAAATGTTTGGTCTGTGTTGATTTGGCTGATTGTGCTTAATGTTAGAAACATATCCAAGCATATGTCACCAAGCTAAACTATTCCTAATTTGAAAGCCTGAACATAACATATGTGTATGTTTGGATTCTGCAGCTGCAAAGAGATTTTCATGCTGTGTTGTTTTAAATTTGTAAAGCAGCATTTTATTTGGTTACGTACCAAATGCATGAAACTTGTTTCACATTTCATTTTCTGAGGATGAGGTTTGACATCCAGCCTGCAGGCAGGAAAAAGGGCAAATTGGGAACAAAACCGGTGGGAGTGAATGGAGTGATGTAATGTGCTGATGTGTAGAAGGACGCAGGCACACATGGAGTGTAGTCCTGCTGAGTCCCACTAGCACACTGACCTTTTACCCGGTTGGTGGCGAAACGTGGGGTGCCTTAATTAGTTTCATAACAGCAGCCCTCCTAACCCTGTTCTGTCACGAGTCGTCACATAAAACGCAGCAGACGTTCAGCGCATACGCTCAGTGGAGCTACATCATAATATTTGTACCATGTGACCTGATAAAGGTCACCTAGCAGTGGTGTAAAGACCCACAAATCAGGGTTTTATGCGAGCATCTGATTAGGTGGTGATTGAATCCAACATGCATTAAACAAATGTCATTATTTAGAAAATTCAGCATTAATAATTATGCTACCAGGCACATTGTTTTTATGTTAAATACCTTCACCAGTTTGTCTAAAACATCACAGGATAAAGCGATTAAATGAATATATTGACTGTGCCATTATAGTCTATCAGCTGTAACTTTTTAAGGACAATTTCTTTTCACTTTTCCTTTACTAGTTTTACTTTACCTGTATATACAAATATACAGTTTAAATCAAAGCCTAAACACGCTGTGATATGTCCTGATTGTGTGCAGTCAACCTCGTCCATTTCCAGCCGCAAATCTTCAATCTTTCCTTCCTATTTGTTTAAATTGCCAGCAGTTTTGGTTAAAAAAAACAACATTTTTTTTATAATTGAAATGACAAGATATAGAAAAAATAATATTAAGAGAAATCTTTTCTAAAAAAATCTCAGGAGTCACCAAAAGTTAGGCAGCTGTAAACAACCAAGGAAGAAAATGAACAATTATCACTCTTATGTTGTTTAAAATGACTTCCTAACAGCTGTAATGTTGGAATATTGACTCTGGCATCATTTTAAGATCAACCAAGACAAAATTTAGGCCAAAAATGTCACAAAATAGCTGCTTTGTTCTGTGATTACAATGCACTTTTCTATAGTCTAATTGACAAAACAGCTAACAGATAACAGTCAGATATAATAAAATGGACCCAAATTTTATAACAACAGATCAGCTGGTGGGAAATTAGCTCCATGATGCGTAATGGCGGCTGTTTCACAATTAGCGACCAGCTATTAAACGCAGATTCCCCGACAAATTAAAGCACTATACTTGTTTTATTTAAAGTATATTCCCATTATCTGTGAAACGCTGTGGCGGTTCTCTCTTTTGCCCCGTGGAGCTCCCATCTGTTGTTTCTGGCTTCGCACCAGAGGCGTTGTGGTTGGAGAGGCTTCAGCGGCTTAGGTACATGAAATGATCTTTCTTTTTAATGTCATTTTTCCACTTTTGCATTAAGTTTAATGAATCCACGGCCAGTTAAGGTTCCTAACTGAACGGACAACAATGGTCTGTGGTGACACCTTTCCTCATCAGGAAGATAAGATAACTTTTAAAGATAATGTGTGCTGTGACAATAAGGGCACCGTGATAGAAGTTGACCACATGTCACTTCTCAGTGTTTATTGCTAATCAAAGGTTTAAAGCCAAAGTGATCCCAAATCCGTGGCTGCAAATATCCTACCTCCACAGTTGTACGGAGAACAGGGAATGTCAGATCCCATTCTTCCTTTAAAATAAAAAAAAACAACACATGCCTTTGCAAATACATCTTTAATTATCTGTGTTCGATTAAAGATGGCCGATTGAACCATAGCCCAGTCCTAAAACATTATGCACCTTCAATGTCTTCATTCAGCTTCATGATGGAGCCAGAAGATGCCTGAAAGCTGAAGGTGATTGCGATAATTTGCACTGTAGTAAGTCTGAGCTGGTCTCTGTCAGGACTCACCAATCAGTGGCTGTTTTTTTAATTTATTTGGTCGTTTTTTTCCTCCCATCTTTTCCTCCATGCTCGTGTTCCTCACTTTAGATCAGGGGTGGGCAATCCTGGTCCTGGAGGGCTACTATCCTGTAAGTTTTACTTCTTTCTTTGGTCCAACACACCTGATTCAGTGCTTAAATTACCTCTTCATGTTCTGCAGAAGCCTGTTAATCACCCATTGATTCAAATCAGATGTGTTGGAGCAGAGAAACAAGTAAAACCTGCAGGATGGTGGCCCTCCAGGACCAGGATTGCCCACCCCTGCTTAAGATGGTGAGAGGTGCTTTCATGGATTTTACTTTCTCATTTTGACATTTATGTGCTCTGCAGCTTGATCTGCATTCGGAAGGGTAAATTCATGGAAGGAGATACTGTATATCTGTGGGATGCTCTGAGGTTTGACTTGTCAGCACAGCTGCAGGAGTCTTATTCTTAGTCTTCGTGTGACAGATAGTGGAAGGAAGGAACTCCTTTGTCGTCTTAGTGAGCCACTTGGCCTTCATCGCTGCATTGAAGTGTTGGTTTTCAGCAGCAGCAGCATGTGGTTTACTGCAATGATTCTCAGGAAGAACCTTGTAAATGTGTGCACCGGTTTCTCTCCTGAATGAAGATTTAACTTTCTTTTTTTTTAAATGAAAGAAGTGTTTGAAATGAACCTGAGGTTAATGTTTCTCCCCGTGTTTCCCTCCCAGATGAAGACGGTGAGTGTAGCGCTGGTGCTGTGTCTGAATGTTGGAGTGGACCCTCCTGATGTGGTCAAGACGTCCCCCTGTGCTCGACTGGAGTGCTGGATAGGTGAGTGAATCCAAACAGACTAATTAAATCAAATTAACTATATAAATATGAAAGTAGACGAACAGAAGGAGCTCAACGCTGAGATTCTTACCAGAGCTGCAGCTATTCAATATTTACTACTTAAATACTAATCAGATAATCCATAGATTACCTTTAATCATGGAAGCTCCCAACTTGCACCTGCAGAAGTTATGCCTCTCCTCTCTGTCAAAGCCGTGCGCTCTCTCATGCTGACACAACACAAAGATCAAATCTTTAATTTATTTATTAGAAACCCTTTCCAGAACATTTTCTGTCCCGTTAGAAGAACCTCTCGGTCACCTGGATCGTCCATGCTTTTGTCTGGAGAAGAAACGTTGAGATGTTTGAACGTTCTTTTGTAGTTTTAAGTTTTTATTGTTACAAGGGGATAAAGTGTCTGACGTATGTAGAGTAAAATAAATAAAAAACCCCAACCCTGTGTGGAACTGTGACCCTAAAAATGAGGTTTCAAACTGTGACTTATAACTCTGATATGCATCGTTATGTTTTAACAGCGCCACAAATCTGTAAGCTGTTGATGAACTTATAAAAACCATTTAAAGCAGTTTTAACCTTTACTTGACATCAAATCTTAAGTTTTACTTTGCAGCGTTTTGAATATTTCCAGGTGTTCCCAAGGGAACTCGATACGTAGGCCTCTTTTATATCAATAAGGAAGATGACACGACGTGACATCGAACAAAAGATAAACGATCCTTCTCCGCCGCCCGGGAACCTCAGAACGGTTGTTTAAATCTCCTGAGACGTGACGGTTCGGAGTCAGGGAAGCACGTCAGAGTCGGAGGATTGTTCCTGAAGTGTCGGAAACTTTCTCTGTGGCTTCTGAGAACATCGCTGTTCTGCTGACGCTCCGTGTGGTTTATAAGATGTGAATATTAAACGGTCAGGGCAGAGGTGACGGTCTAGTGTTTAACTTCTGAACATTTTAGACAAGCAGACTTTTAAAAGTTACAACGTGTGTTTTTAGTGAAACAAAACTGACGGTAAAATTTGGCACATTTTTACCTGAAGAACGGATCATAGAGGACTTTGCTGTTTCGTGTTTATTCATATAAAACTTTCCGTACAGGTTTTAAGACTGAGGACAGCAAAAACTAAAGTTTTTTTTATCATAAATTAATTCCTAGAAACTGAACCTTTAGGACTCATCTAATCCAGCTTGATGGTGCTTTTTTAAAACAAAACTAAATTCATGTTTTTCTACCTACCAAGAAAACTTTGACCACTTTTTTAGGGTGCCAAATCATAAGCTTTGAATCTGTTTTATTACTATCCTGATTAAAAAAACACTTTCTTGTCGCTCAGCTTTGAATAAACATGCAAATAAAACATCAAAACGTGCGTCTTTGTTGGAATATTATGTTACGTAATTTGTCAAAACCCATGAAAACCCCGCCCCGCTCTTTGAAGCTCTGCAATCACAGTTTAAACTTTAGGATTTTTGCAGATTTGTTTTTGAAATGTTCAAATTACAGTTAATGTCGTCACACGCTCACTTTTAACGTCTCTAAAAATGTTTGAATCAAACTCCTCTTACTCCCATCACTTCTTTTGTGCATAGTCAAGTCAAGTCAGGTTTATTTATATAGCGCTTTAAAAACTGGTTTAAAACTGCACCAAAGTGCTTTACAAGAACAACAATAACAGAATTTAAAATAAAATAAGGTAAAAATACTACTTTAATTAAATGCCAAGGAATAAAAGTGAGTTTTTAAAAGCAATTTGTTGGCAGATCTGATCTGGAAAGGTATATTATTCCATAAAATCGGAGCTACGACAGGAAAAGCCCGATCACCTTTCTTCTTGAGACTGGTCCGAGGAACTGTCAGTAACAGCTGATTATTTGAACGTAAGGTTCTCTGCACAGACTGATATTTTAAAAGGTCCAGAAAATATGGGGGGGCCAACCCATTTAAGGCTTTATAAGTTAATAAAAGAATCTTAAAATCTATACGATAAAAGACAGGTAGCCGATGTAAAGAGGCCAGTGTCGGCCTTATATGGTCGAGCTTCCTGGTTCCTGTAAGAAGCCGTGCTGCTGCAGTAATCCTAACGAGCAGAAATAAAGGCATGGATCAGTCCTTCAAAGTCCTTACATACACAAACTGTACGTCGTAATGGAGGATTTTTGTCCTCTTGCACCCAGTGTCTCTCTAAATGCTAAAAGACTTGCAGTTCACAGCTGAGCATCCACAGATTTAAGTTATATTTTATGCTCAAAATACTCTCTTAAAAACTGGAAGTGAAGAGTCTATTTAACTCGTCATATCTCCTACGTAAAACATAAAAATCCACTTCTGTGACCATAAGAGTCTTCTGCTGCTCAGAGTTCGAGAATTTAACAGATCTGTCTTACAGGTTTATAACAGCAGCTGTTTGTTTTCAGTCTGCTTATCATTAACTTGCCAGTCAGGGAGTGACAGACACAGGTTTGTGGTTACCGTGGTGACCATAATGACCATAATCAGTTTCAGCATCAAAATGCAGGGATTTTTGTAGTTTGAATTATTTAAAAAATAATGTTGGAATTTTGGGCAGCAGCTTCATTTTTTTTCAGAAATTTTCTCGTTAATCTATATTTTTTTGCAGTGTGTCTTTACTCCCTGCGTTTTCTCGTCAGATCCTCTGTCGATGAGTCCGCAGAAAGCCCTGGAGACCATCGGAGCAAACTTACAGAAGCAGTATGAAAACTGGCAGCCCAGGGTGAGTGAAGATGCGTCCCTCCTCTTCCTCCGGGTCTTTAACCCATCGTGCACCACATGCTGTTGTCTCGCAAACAGAGCTGAATCAAACAGGGATCCTTGTGACATTAGGATGAATCACAGGAGCATTCAGATGTCAGGTTTGTGCTCTTCATGCTGTCCGAACTAAAATGTTGATACTGAAACGTTTATATGAGCCTGAGATCAGCAGTTTGCTTCTTTAGTGAGAATTTAGGCAAACGTTCGTATTTCTCATACATCTATCTGTTGTGGAAACAAAACACCCACATGCTCTTCACCGCTGCCTGTGTGATTCATATTTTTATTTATTTTTAAATTGTAAATTCGTCGATTATAAGTTCGCATCATTACCGGCAGCGGCTGCTCGTTGCTCTCCTTGGGTTCCTGAGCTCCAAGTTTTTACCCCCAAAAAACCTCCTTAATTTGCAGAACAGCTTCCATCCAAGTAAACACAGATCCTGATGAAACGAGGTGAAAGCTTTTAAAAAGTTGTGCAGAAAAACCCACATGCAGAGTAAACTAACAAGGTCAGGATCAGAGATCGGTTTTACACTAACTAATGTTTGCTTTCAAAAATGATAATTAAAAACAAACTAGTGATCTGATTTTAGTGATGAAGTAAGTTTTCAGTTTATGTTCAGTTCTGGTTGTTATTGGAATTGCAGTATGCCTTATAAATATGTGATGTGACATAAAATAATACAATTTAGTGCAATATATTATTTGACAAGATGCTTTATACATACAATAAAAGATGGTATTTGATATATATGATAATGATGTATGATACAATACAAAAAATGCTGTATTTGATATGATGTGAGATGAAATGATATTAAACAATACGATATATGTTGGTATGGTTTATTATACAAAACGGCATGATATTAATGATACAAAAGGATATGATACAACAGATATCTCATGGGATGTGAGTTAATGTGGTCTATGATCTGATGCAAGGTTATATGATAAATATAACAGATAAGATATATAAAATATGTGATACAATACAGTTAAATTTCTTTTCATCATCTGATTAAATCTAGTCAGAGTTCACTTATTTATGTGTTTATTGTTCTCGAAACTGAAGATCCTGGTAGGAATATAAACTTAGAAAAATGGTTTAAATGTATTTGGGAAGAAATTAATATGAACGTGGTTTTCTTTTCAGTTGAGACTTTGTGTCAGCTTTGGGGAAAATAACTTTTTGTTGCCAAGTGAGAGGTTTGGTGGAAAAACCAGTCAACTAAAATAAATCCAATGAGTGGACGAGCTTTAGTTGCATACACGTGAGAAGCCTCAGCATCGAACTGCACATCATCTCGTTGGTGTGTCACTGCAATCTGTGAAGCAGCCAAAGAAGTCTCATCACGAGGAGGCAGAAATAGAAATATAACAGCGTGCTGTTCGGTTTGATGATTCAGAAGAAATATAGATTGTAAGAGGAGGTGGAGAAACAACAACTCCGGAGACAAAGCAGCTAAAGAAATGTAGGCTTAGGTTTGGTTGACCTGAGAGGTCAGCAGCAAACGGTGGGAGGAAGAAGAGGAGGAGGAGGAGGAGGAGGAGGAGTGGGAGGGTGAGAAAGCTGTTTCTGTTTCCAGCCTGAAGAGCCGAAGCTCTGCTGCGTCGTTCGCCAACACACCTTACATAAAGTGTTGACAAAGCAATCAATTACACTGCAGCTATTACCTATTTGTCCCATCAGGGGTACAAACAGGTACAGAGCTGGTAAATATTAGGCCTAGGACCAAATTAGAATGAAATGTTTCTGCTCCTTTTTGATGTGATCACCCTGTGGTGTTGATCTGTAAGGGAAAGTTTTTGCTGCAGCTCAGAGAGTCGTGTTACCAGCTCTGCTGTCACAAATCCATGTTTCTGTTTGCTTCTGTGCTCGAACGTGAACCCTGATGGACAGAAAACAGAGAGGAAAGCTAACTCCATCCCAGCTGCCCACTCACTCTCTGCACTGACACTACATCCAGCCTTTTCTTCATCTCTTACTTGTTCCTCCACCACTTGTTTCACTCCACATTATTGAATCTTTTCTGTGTCCGTCCGTATTTTATTGCTTCATGTTTGAACAACTCTATTCTGATTATTTACTTATTTCTATCTTGTTTAATTTGCAGAGAATATGCTAAAAAGTTTTTTCTGACAACCTGTACATGTGATTAACGAGACACAAATAATGTTGGCAGCTCCAGAAACTACGATTGAATTAAACTTGAGATAGTCAAGTGTTATTTTAATCTTTCAACGATTTGTAAAAATTAAAAATTGCAGTAGTTTAAGCTTGTGCTGTAAGTGACTGTGGAGCATTATCACAGCTAACTTCTAATAACTGACCTTCAATAAACCATTTATTTTATTTTTTTTTAATTACGTTTACCTTTCTTTAACTTTAACCCCAGTCTTCACAGAATTTACTGAATACCTGACATGTTTTCTGCTCATGCAAATGCTGTTTAAGAAACTGTTGCATTGTCATCAATTTTCCACTGATATTTTGGAAAGAATTTTATGAAATTACTGCTGAAATTGGGTGCAGTCTCAGCCTTTCTTGGTGGAGTTTGCATGTTCTCCCCCATGCAAGCGCAGGTTTTCTCCAAAAGACCAAAAACATGCACGTTAGGCTAATTGGTAACTCTAATTTTCCCCTAGGTGTGAGTGAGAGTGTGAATGGTTGGTGGCTTGTTTGTCTCTACGTGTCTCTGTGTTGGACTTTTGACCTGTCCAGGCTTCTGGAGACAGACACCAGCTGTCCTGCGACCTGGTGGGTAAAGAAGATGGATGAATGGATGGAGACCGCTGTAATTGACCCCAGACTGCAGCAGAAGTCCTGTAGTTTGCTGCTGCTGCTGTATGCAATGACAAATAATCATAAAATTCTGTTTTAATAACTGTGATGTGTCACAATCTGGCTCAAAAAAGGGAAAGGATGCAGAAAAGCATGTAAAATTATTGATTTTTACAGCAAAAATTCTACCAAATTAATAATCATGTTGTGTAATAAGTTGGTGAAATCAGTCGTGTCAGTGTGGATGAGTGAACATGGTGAATGCATGCTAACGCTAACAAAACTCAGCCTTGGAAAACTTAACAGAGCCTGTCCCTGGAGGACAGAGAAGCTTATATAAGGTGGATGTCTGAATCCAGGTGTTCCCAATCAGTTCAGCTGCTGCGATCTGTTCCAACAGCAGCTCAAACAGATCAACATCGATAACACTCATACGGCGGCGCCATAAAGGCAGTGGGAATGTCTGTGAAACGATGTTTGCATGAACCGCTGTGAAAGTTTGGAGGTCCGACTTGTTTTAAGTCAGCAGCGATCCACTCTGGTGTTGGACTTCGCTGGTAGCTCAACTGGAGTTGTTCGAAAAGCAACAGCATCCACAACAGGTAGCATATTAATGGTTTATTGAGTTTCCACAGAACCTCACTTCAGAATGGCAGGAACCTTCTTTTAACTAACATTTCTAACTGCTACATTACTGTCAGATTTAAACTTTGCTAACAGAGAGCTGATGATCATCAGCTGTAGGTCTAAAGTCTCACTGCTGACAGTTTCCAAGCCGTGTTTTCTGGTTGAGCTTCCATGTTTTCTCTCTCCTTCAGTTTTTATTAACTGTGGCTTTATTAGGCTTTAATAAGAGGCTTCGGCTCAGACTGAAGTCAGCTGAGGATTTCAGTGCCTTACCTATCAGTTTAACTTTCATTTTCTTGTTGTGTATTCTGCCTCAATATGCCTCAGCTGCTCTCTTATTCTCTTTTAAGCCTCACTTGTTCGCTTTCATTTTATCTGTGCTCGTCGCCCTTGTTTCTGTCCCGCTTTGGTTATTTGTTTGGGAATCCTGTTTGAAAGTCTTTCCTCTACTCTTGTTTGGTGTTATCTGTGGAGATGAAAAGCGACGTGCTTGTCTTGTCAAATCGCCTTTTCAAAGGCAACACAGTGCGGCTAAATTGCCTAACATGTCGCAGCTGCCAAACGGGTTTAATCTGACGTTTTTTTCTGTATCAGTGCAGCAACGTTATTCAGCTCCCCTGCAAACCCCTGCTGTCCACTCCGCTGGCAGTCTCTGCGTTATATACCACCGAGCTGCGCCTCAAACACTCGGCCTCTGCCCGCTTCTGAGCTTTACTCTCATCACCCCAAAATCCCAAAGTGAGCAGCAGAGAACAAGTATGGGATTTCTGTGTAGCTGGTAGTGATGCAAGGATGATGTTATGTTTAAAGGCTGTTACAACACTCATTCAGTTCTCCTCAGTAACGTCATATAAAAAGAAAAACTAAAAATAAACCAAACAAATCAATTGGATAGCTCCTGTGCCAAAATGACCTGCTGACTTAAACATCTAAAACCCGTTGCACCATTTTCATACGTGTCCTTACAACAGAGTCAGTGAGAAAGCAGAACTGAGCCAAATTAAATTATATTATATATATTGTAGTTTATAAAGAAATAACATTCTACAAATGTTTTCATCCACACGGAAACATAGAAAAGGTCCAAACTCTGTAGTAACTGTGTGTAAAGCTGTAACGCCGCCACAAAAATGCACCAGAAGATGTTTGCCCCTTTTACACCAACTCTAAAGGTCCCGGCTCCACTCTACTCGGCTTGCTTTGTGCGCGTTTCCATCTGCATTTTTTCGAGGCTGGCCCTGCTTCGGAGTAGGGCCAGCCGGGCCAGCCCTGCTTCGTGGGCGGCGCAAGGTTAGCTCCTGTTCACTCATTGGTCGTGGGTGTGACCAGATGCAAGCATAAAGAGCCGTCTGTCCCCCAGCTGAAGGAGCTGTAAAGCCTGAAATCTCCGGCGGATAACAGCTGTCCTACTCCGCCCAAGAATGGCGGCATCCAGAGCATTTCTTCCACTGCGCCTCTCTTCCTGGAGTCTCAGGAGAATCCCCATAAGTTTAAAAAACAGCAACAACACAGGGCTAACGTTGTCCATAGCGCTTCTGTTGTTTCCACAAATGACGCCAAGTTTTTGTAGCAGCCCCGCCCCCCGCAACACGAGGAGGCGTTCCTCTGCTACCGACCAAACTGGCTGGTGGAGACGTGATGCATTCTTTATAGAGCCAAGCCAAGTAGAGCCGGACTTCTGAATTAGAGCCCATGTTAAAGGGGCATTAGGGGCAACTCCGACAAAGTGTAACTTCTACTTTGTCTCACATTAAACTGTTTTAGACTGGAAGTTGTGTTGGTCCAGATGTAACAACAATGACAGATTACGTTCTTAGGTTTTTACTGCTTACATCTGTTGCTCAACTACAGCAAAACCTTCGATTTCTGAATTACACCAATGAACAAACGAGTTGGATGAACAATAACATTCCTTTAAATAGAGCAGAGCAAAACCTCTTTATTATTACAGCAAATAGTCTAAGGACAAACAGGTTTATGTCCCTTTATTGAACAACATACAAAAAAACAAACCTTGGAGGCAAAAAAAGTACAACATACAATAAATATTATGTCTGCACAAGAACATAACGGTGCCTTTTTAAAGATTTTTTTCCACTCAGTTTCGAGAAATACATCCAGGGGCTCTTAAATTTCCATTTCCACGTGAATGCAAGGCTGAAACAATACAAAACCTGTTAAAAGGGCGAATGGGACTTACAGAAGACAGTTTAAGCATTAAAAGTCCGAAGAAACCTCTTGACAGACCTCCAATCACTTAATATTTTGATAATTGAAAAACTTACTTTGAAGTACAAGTGTAAGAGCTAACATAAATGGTGAATTATTGTTATATTTATCCAGTTCTGTATGTTATTGTGCTTTTTGGCTCACTCCTATCACTTTATAGGACTTATAAATCAAACACAATCATTGGCAATGCATTGAGATGTCAAAAACTGTAGTAAAGTTACATAAAACCTGTTATTACCCTCAGAAAAAGGTTATTTCTTAGTAAACAAGTCATCGTCACGCTGCTGTGAGAATTTTCCACGATGATGTTTTACCTTAAAGTAATTATTAGATTCACGTACGTCTCCGCGTCGATTCGTCATGCGTCAGTGATTGTTTCGCTCTGAGAATAATAGAAATGTGTGGTTTCTATTTTTACTTCCTGACGGAGTATCTGCTGTCCTTCGTGTGTGGACGGGTTGGCATGAGTGGCCTGGAAAGGATGCAGAGCAGGAGGGGACAACACAGGAGGCCAGGATGTGAATCAGTGGACAGAGACTACAGATACACCACCCACATTTCATCCAGCGATTTGGTTTTATTCTGGCATGTGTGTTGAGCGGAGTGTGGGCACAGAAGCGCTGCTGCGTGCAAGGACAATGGTGCAAATTGGGGGCGGATGCAATCAGCGGCAGACTTTTACAAGAGCTCAGCGATGACAAAAACCGCTCATCCCTGAAGACATTTTTGAGACTTTGCAAGTCATCTTAGTCACTTCACAGCCTGTCACCCTGTCTTTTCTTCTCCACACTGATGATTCAGATCCCATATCTCCATGTTTTTGTTCTTCATGATTAACACAGCTTTACCCAGCCGATCGTAGCAGCAAAATTAAATTAAAAAGTTCTTTTGTTCTTGAAGTTTCTCTGAAAATTATCAAGACAAGAAGGGCTTCTCACGCAGCGCTGTGTGATGGGTGAAACTTTACCTGATTGTTTTCTTTAATTGGTTATGCTTTAAATCTTTTTAAGTTGGATTTTAGTCATTAAATTTCTTTTGTTTTAAAACCTTGTGAACTTTGGGTTTAATCACACCAAGTTGCTACAGTATCTCTGCAGCTACAGAAGTTCATCTTTTTCTAATGTCTGATAGATTCCAGACTCAACTACTTGTAGTTTGCATGAAGGACCTAATGTTTGGTTGAAGGTTTGTCATATCGTTTAGTTTTGAAAAGACTTGAGTCAGTTTTCTACTGACCTGACATTGTTGGACACTAGTTGGAGGCTCAAAATTGCGAGAAAATTTGCTGCTTTTCAATTGGAATTTCACAAAATTGGTACTTGGGCACGTTTACGTACATGCAGAACTGTGAATAAATGCTATTTGCAATTTGTTGCCAACACTCACAACCTGTGAGATACTGGCTTTAGTTTTGTCTCTACAGAAGTGGAAGCATTGTTATTGTAGCTGGCAGTGTTGGGAAGGTTACTTTGGAAATTTATATTTATAATACTTAATAATTACTTATAACTATCCATACTTTTATAAATGTTGACTGAATGTTAATCAGTGTGATTGAGGCTGTTCACCATTTTTAAATGTCTAAACCTGCAGTGATGTTACAACAGCTTCTCCTTTAAACACGTGAAATGACATTGGGCTGATTTATCAATTAAATAAGGATGATATAATACCAGCCTACCAAAATCAGACTTTTTTGAGTACTCTAGAGCCCTCAATAAACATTTACAGACATTAATAAAGACATTATCTCACTGGGCTGCGACTGTTGGCAACTAATTGTAAACGCCGTTTTGGAGGGAGTCTCCAAAACTTTCAGGACGGTTGTAAATGTCCTTGGGTGTGTTGCAGAGGCACACAGTCTTGTTTCCTGAATTTTAAACATATTTTTTAAAAAAATGTGCAACAAAATTTCTGTAAAATTAGTTGCTGAAATGTGGAAGTTTTAGACCCTTTTTTGTAATTTCTAGAGCACTAGAGCTGTATTTCGACACCAGCACAGGAGCTCTCTTATGACAGGAAACACCTGAGGCCACATTCCTGAATGTCTGGGTCTAATAACCACTGCAGTGATAAATAATAATGAATAAAAACTTGTCCAGTTCTGCCTATCTTTAATTCTAAAATGTACATTAAATCACGACTGTGGGGGTGGCTGCTAAGGTGGGTGCAAAGCGGGCTAAACTATGATGTGGGTGAAGGTGAGCAACAAAATAATGTGCACAGCCAAGAATGCAGATTTGCAGGACGTGCACAGATAATAAAAAACTGGACATTCAGAACACCTTCATGGCTTCCCGGTTTCCTCGCCATAAACACTCAAGATTCAACCCTAAGCATGTTGGTCCTCTGAATTACCACAAGATACGTCAGGAAGAAGTACTGTACTGAAGTCTATCTGTGAGATGCTTTAGATAAAGGATTTTGCTAAATAATATCTATATATCCACCCATTATTGGACAGGTGGTTACAGTTTTATGACTCATCTTTACATGCAGCATATGACAGATTTTGAAAAGTTTTCTTGTATTTGTCTCCTCACATTGATTTGTTTTTGAAAAGATTTCTATCAGGACAGAAAAATGTCTTTAACTCTGAATGGCGTGACCAATTAATTACCTGAAATGAGCTGTTTGTCATTAAGTCCGAGGAACATGCAATAATTTTGATAGTTGCTGACAACACAGCCTTTGTGGGGAGGGCTTCTTGTTCTTTTAATTGCAGCTAAAATCGTTGGTAAAAGAAGTGGCTTCAGTTAAAGAGTGACTTATTCCAATTGTCAGTGTTTTTACCTCCATTAGTTTTTAAAGAAGACAACACTGAGACAGATTTACCTGGTTTTCTGCTCCTTCACTCTGATTTCTCTCTTGCTGTCATTAAACTGTGTTCGTTGAGCTCAGATTGATTCTGAATAATGTGACCTGCACCTCCTGTCCTGCTGGAATCAGTCGTATGTCTGCCTGTAAAAATATTCGTCATCCTCCTCTAACCCCTTCGGCCTTAAGCTAATGGCTCCTTTGTCCCTGCTTTTTTAATAGTCTGCTCTCTTGCGTGGTTTATTTCTGTCTTAGTGCTGTGTGGATTATTTCTATCGCCAGTCTGACCTGGAGTGGCCTTTCAGTGGGATCATTTAATATTGTTTTATATCTCACATTGTCCCTGTTTAACATTATTAAAAAACAAACTCAAAAAAAAAACCAGGTGTGCAAGTGTTTGAACTGACGCTGAGGTGTAGACCTCATTAACTTTTCCATACGGTAAAATATGTGAAATATTGAGTAAAAGAACAGGTTTTGTTGTGTACTGCTATGATGCAATATTTCCAAGTTTATTCGTTTTATTTCATCAGCATCATATCAGAATAAATGAAGACTTTTTTATCTTAATTTGATGGATGTAGATTTACGTTGGATCCTTCTCATTTGTATGCTTGGAAGGCAAATAAGTCTAACATTTCCTATATGAGAGTGCTCCAAATATAAATTACACTTTATTGCCAGTCACTGAAGTCACTGAATTCAGGTGTTCCAATCACCTCCATTGCCACAGGTGTATGAAAGCATACGGACTGCTCCTACAACCATTTCTGAAGGAATGGGTCGCTCTCAGGAGCATCCTATCAGGAGTGACAGGATGCTGCCTGTGCAATAAGTCCAGTCGGGAAATTTCCTCGCTACTAAATATTCCACAATCGACTGTTAGTGGGATTATAAAAAAGTGGAAGCAATTGGGATCGACTGCAACTCAGCCATGAAATGGTCGGTCATGTAAAACCACAGAGTGGGCTCAGAGGATGCTGAGGAGCGCAGAGGTTACCAACGTTCTGTCGGGTCAACACCTACAGACCGCCAACCTTCAGGTGGCTTTCAGATTAGCTCAGGAACAGAGAGTAGAAAGCTTCATGGAATGGGTTTCCATGGCCAACATCCTGCTGAAAATTACTTTATGAATGCATGCCGTCACAGAGAGTCTAGAGAATCCCCACCATGCAGGGTTTGGTAGCGTCTTTTTATTCCTCTCTGTCTCTGCGCTTCATTAAAGTGAGGGAGGGATTAAAGGAGTCTGCAGGCTGAAACAACCCATCATTAAACATCTTCTCTGCTCTCTTCTTCATCGTCGTCCCCTTCTTTCTCTTTCTTTCGTCACCATTCTTTGATTTTAGGCCACATCAACGCTGAAAATCTGCACCCAAAAGGACATAATCGTGTTTTATTCAACAATTTTCTTACCCTTACAAAATGTTATGTTTCATTTTACCACGTGTAAATTCTCCTACTTGTTGACCTTTTTTTGGTCAGATGAGCGCAACTTGAATAGTGAGTCATGATGTTTGGGATCTCAGTTATGTAAACTCGAGTTCCTGCTGATTCGAGGACACATTCTTTGATCGTTCCTCAAAAGTAAAAGAAGAGAAAAATATGACCAAAAAACGGATATCTGAGCAACTTAAAAGGAAATACTGAACATGGGAAGTGTTTTCTTTCATAATGGTCTGCCTTCACCTTTGTGGGTTTATTTGGTTGTTACCAAAATATCTTTGGTAGCTAACTTATTTTTGGACAAATTTGAATGAAACTTGCTGATAAACATTTTTTAACTAACTGTTGAAGTCAACCTGATTCAAAGTGGCTGCCACATCCAATTGGCTTTTAAATTCCCAAAATTGCTCTTACTCAATCAATTTGAGAGATATTGGCGTAAAGTTTGGCGTGGTAGTAGCTGAGAGTCATACACAACATATACTCTGAGCGCACGAGATCTTTGCTCCAAACTTTGGCATTAACTATTGGAGTCTGCTCTGTTTTTCTGTTAGCAAAATATCTCATAAACCACTTGACAGGTTTCCTTCTTTCAAGGAATCCCAGACCTTTAATTCTTTTTTTAGTTTTCCACCACTTTTGTTGATAAAAGTACTTTTATTAGTTGTAAAACAACAGCTACAGAATCATTTAACTAAATTTACACCTACTTGAAATATACTGTTGCTTATTTTTTGAGAAACAAACCTAAATTTGGAAATTTGTATGTTTTCATACATTTCACTTATAATTACAACAACCCATCTCACTTGTCTTCAACGATATATATTTATATTCATCATCATGCTATAAATACCTGTCACAAACTTGGTTTCAGTTCCAGATGCGGAGTGTGGAAATGAGTCATTTTACCAGGTAATGAGCATGTGAGTGTGGTGACAGGGTAGTGCATGTGTTTCTGTAACACTGGATATATTTCAGTGTGTATCAGAATCCTGACAGGACCTGCATTTATCTGACCACTGGCAGCAGAAACCTCCAGGAGTTGGAGGCATAAAAACCAGGAACTACCCCCGCTTTCAGAAAGGACCTGCTTTTCCAAAATGACTCAACACTTTAATTGATATATCATCATCTGAGGCAATTTCATTAACATTTAACTATTTTTCAGTTTCCCTTTTTAATTATGTAATTATAGAAACTGCTGAATAGTTATATTTTATCCAAATGGACCTCTATTGGCTCCCAGAGGTCAAATTACTTCCACAGCTACAACGACTGAAATGATCAGAAGCGAGAATCTGGCTTCAGCCTCGGCCGTGATGTAAGGCCGTAACGAAACAAATTCCAGTTTGAATCAAGTGATTTAACTCAAACGTGTCCTGTTTCTACATGTGAGAATAGTACATCTCATTTAACCAGAAAACAGTTGTAAAAATCTCAATAACTAGAGGTGTCTGTTCTTAATATTTGTAGCACCTGTATTACTATCAAACCAATATTTTCCCATTTTAAAGGTTTTATTTTCTACTCCCCACATATTTGAATAAATACATAAAAAGTGCATTAAAATGTGCAGCCTATTAAGTAATAGGTATACTTTGACTTTTGGTATTAGTACATCATACAACAGAAATTAAAATTCACAAAAAAATGCAAAAAATGTCCCCATAGACGGCGATGAGATTTAGTTGAAACAAGGGAGAAAACCAGCCTCCTTGTAGCTCAGACAGATGTTTGCAGTAAAAGCATCATTTAAAGTTTAAACAAGTCACAGAAAGTTAAACTTTTCCATGTCTGAACTGGTATTTTTCTGCCTCTTACAGTTCAAGAATTTTTTTTAAACAATGACTGAAAGTTTTTGCAAAGCGACTGCTCGTTCGACGTTTCAATTCCTGCTCTGAGCCTCTGTCTGCCTGTCTTATTACGAATGCTGTCAGTGACAGACACCGTTGTGTGGTTACCTTGGTGACCCTAACGAGCCACGGGCAGCGGCGTTAACATTTCTTCAGATCTCGGGTCTTTTTGCGCCTCTTTCCAGGCTGTAGCTTCTCTGGCAGCCTTCTAGATTTCTTCAGAAATTTTATAATATTTTTTCCAGAATTGTGTGTCCTTGATTATGTGAACCTGAACAACTAATCAGTCCCTCCAGGATTTCGGGGGCATTTTTTGTGATTGTTGCGGCTAAAATGCCTGATTTTCCTAAAAGTTGCGATTTTTTTTTTTTTTTTCCTAAAATCAATAAACAACCATCTTTTAATCTATAAACCAAAAATCCTTCCTAGTTTTGTAAGATAATTCCCAACAAACATTGACATTCTCAAAAGGTGCTTTATTTGAGAACTTTGATACTTCTAAACTGACATTCATGAGCATTTCTGGATTGTCCCTGGTCTGCAGCTCTCCTCACATGTTTTGCAGACACAAAGTGTTTGTCGATGCGTTTATGTTCCATGATTACACTGCAGGACGTGCAAAACAGCTGCAGCTGGGGAGGAAACTGGTTTGCTGAAATCTTTGTGGGCAAATGTGAAGCATTAGCGCACATTTTGGCTTCGGTCGCTGCTCCTGCACGATCCCGGCATTCTGATGTTAACAGGAAGTGACGTCACGTTATTTGGGGTTATTTTGTATTCCACGCTACACAAACCCACAAAGAAGAGACTAGACCGCAGAAACGGTGGCAAATCACTTCAGAAACAATAAATATTGGGTTAAAGTTGCGGGAAAGTTGCGGTGTTTTGGGAAAAGTTGCAAAAAGTTTGCGGGGTTTGCTCGATTTTGCGTTAATAGTTGCTATCGCAACATCGAGAAATCCTGGAGGGTCTGATTAAGTTACAAACAAGAACAAAACTGGTTTTAGATTTGTCATTAAAATTTAAAATAAAAACACAACCAAAAATGACCTTCAAACGAGCTCAAACACATGTTCTTGTTTTGTTTTCTCACCTGTTTTCCTTTGTTCCTGTTTTTTGAAAGTATCAGTGAGTAAATCTCACACAGGAAATTGAACAGAAGTGAAATCTGAAGGAGGTAGATTGGCCTTTGAACCACACGGGGTTTGAAATTATGAAATGTGTCTGGCAGCTTTATCTTTTCTTTAAGGTTAAAAAAAACCCGGATCTGATCACGTGTCGGATCAGGTTGAATTTATCAGGGATTGTCACAGATTCATGGGAAGGCGAGCAGAAAAAAAAACGAAGGAAAAGAGAGAGGAAAGGAACATAGAAAGCCATTCATTACTGCCAGTCCACGAGCACAGCCAGTTTAATGAAGACAGATCGTGGCTCTATCTGTCAACACAGGAAGCTTATCTCTGCATTAAGCAGACTCACCGTTAGGAACACACCGGCCATGTGAGAAGATTGATCTGGAGCATTTACCGACTTGGTCAACTCCTTAATTAGGTTGAAGTTTGACACCAGCTCCTGTTTTTCTCTCGGTCCTCTCCTCGGTGCTGAGGATGACCTTGTCGTTTCGGATGAAGCAGCAGAAATGGTCCTCTATCAACTGCAGAAAATCCAGTTTCATTTAAGAAAATCTCTAATACTCCCTTCTGACTATTGAGAAAGAATAATCTTTTTGTATTTTCTTTGTGGCGCTCTTTTACAGGATGCTGCAAGGTCATGAGATTATTGTCAGAGGACTTCTGCCTTTTCCTTCTTACCTCTGATTACTGTGTTTTCTGAATTCATTCAGTTTGAAAACAGCAGCAGCTGTTTAAATTAAACATTTCAGCTTAAGTTATTAATGCTTCACAGAATGAGAAAAAAAAAAATTGTTGCAATGTAGAAGGGTTTAAAGGTGAAATAAAAAGTGCTTTGAAGCGAACATAAATCAAAAAAGAAAGTCATTAAAGTGATAGTTTTGTGATGTGCAGTTTACAAAACTGTAAGTCAGTAGTTTAATCTCTTTAAGACATTGAAACATAATAATTTGAGCTTCCTTTTAGTATTTCCATCTGCTGAGCTTTTTATCTGATCAGGTTGTACTCCTCCTTCCTCCTTTGGTCTCCTCTTCGTGGTAAATACATCACCTCATCCTCGTAGACTCTCAGCTTTCTCTTTCAGGAGGATGATTATTTTCCTACATTCATATTCTCTCTCACCTTGTGGTTTTTGCTCTTAATGTCTAACAGCTTTCTTTTCTTTGTGTCCAGTTTATTTTTATTTTTACCCACTCCCAAATGTTTGACTAATCCCGTTTATCGAAGATAAACCGAGCATAAAAACGTGTGTTGGTGCCTTTTCATCTTTTGTGACACTTCCCATCACCTGTACCCTTTCAGAACAGGCAGTCCTGCAGAACATATTTTAATATTTTATTACCTAAGAAGGTCATCCAGAACCCATTATTTTAAAGTTATACAACCCCAATTCCAAATAGGTTGAGACCTTGTGTAAAATGTAAATAAAAACAGAATGCAATAATATTTCAACCTGTATTTTATTCATAGAATATGGTAAACATATCAGATGTTTAAACTGAGGAATTGTACCATTTGGGGGAAAAAGAAATGTATAATTTTATGGCAGCAACAATCAAATAGTTGGCCTTGGGCAACAAAAAGCTGTAAAAGTAAGTGGGACAAATAAAAACACATCTTTTATAACTAATGAGGTTAATTAGCAGCAGGTCAGTGAGAGGAGTGGGGATAAAAAGAAAATTTTAGAGGCTGAATCTGTCAGAAGTAAAGATGGGCAGAAGTTCACCAGGCTGAGAGAAACTGTAAAATTAGTGGAACAATTTCAGAATTATGTTCCTTTAAAGAAAGAATTACTTTAAACATCTCATCATATGCAGTTCATAATAAAATCCAAAGATTTCACAAATCTGGAGAAGACAGTTCACCATGCCGTCCACAGATGCTGCTTAAAGCTCTATCAGGCAAAGAAGAAGCCAGATGTGAACAGATGTGTCTCCTCTGGACAAAAGAGGAGAAATGTGCTGAGGTCAGCCTGCCTCTCTGATGGTATGGGGGTGCATTAGTGTCTCTGGGATGGGGCAGCTTACACATCTGGAAAAGCTCCATCAAAGCAGAAAAGTATCTCCAGGTTTTAGAACATCTGCTCCCATCCAGGACTGTTGAACAGACAGAATGGGACAACATTCCCTCTAAAACCTCCAGCAGCTGCTCTCCTCAGGTCCAGATGTTTACAGACTTCCTAATGGGAAACATGGCTCTAGAATAACTTTTTTGAGATGTATTGCTGCCATACAATTTAAAATTGCCATTTTCTTTATCAAAAAAAAGGAAAAATGTTCTAGTTTAAACATTTTTTATGTTTACTGTGTTCCACTGGGAATAAACATCATTGAATTCAGTTTTATTTACATTTTACACAATGTCTCAACTTTTTCAGAATTGGAACTGTAAAACAAAGACAAACTGATCCTTATCTTGATGTTTTAACCATCTTTAACATCATCATTAATGCAGTTAGCATTGCTAATTGTAACAGCAGCTCAGTTTTCCACCACAGGAAACCATCCTTCACGTCGCCATTTGTGCTACTTTTGAGTTTATTTTTAAACGGCTTTAAATAGAACATACAGCTAGTCTTTTTTTACTCAGTGTAGCCTGTCTCAACATGGAGATGGGCTGCTGCCAGCAAAACATATGGTGCATTCACTGACTGTAAAATGATGGGATTTTTGAGTGTCAAGGTGGGTCAAACTAAAATCTGTCCAGAGCCTGGTGCGTGTCTACCAAAACTGTTTTACTTTTATGGCTGAGATTCATCTGCCAGTCAGTTCATATGAAGTTCTGGAAACATGGCAGTGAATTATTAGACAAATGCACATTGTTACATTAAATGGATTTCTAATGCAACTTCTCTGGTTATTGCTTCATACTTTCATCTGTGGGGAAATAAAGACTTCCTGAGTACTGTCAGGAATTTCCCCTGATTGCTTTTAGTCTTCTTCATCTCCTCTGTTTCCTGACAATTGAGTAAGGTCTTTTGGACCTTGCGATTACAATAAATGCAATATTATTGAAGCCTTTTGTGCAACCATTTCCCCTCTCAGTGGCAATGGTTGCCAGTCATTGCTAAAACAAAGCATGTGCAACCAAATAGGCTGCAGGAGTTGATGATGCGGGAGATATTTTTAGCATCAAATGCCTCCCTGAATTCTCACAAATAAAACGGAAAACACTGTTGGTTTCCCCAGCGATGAACCAATCTCCTGGGGGAGCAGGAAGAGACGTGGGTGGCAGGAGCACGTATTCTCTCACACGCAGAGGAGGAAGGTCACTTTTCTGCAGACTCAATAGGTTTTGATCCCATGATGGCTGAAAATGTACAAACCCAAGCAGGTACAGCTGGTTCATTAATCACCTAACATCAACATGCTTACGTCTTTGTTTTTTATACACTTACGCACACAAACTGTGTGTGCACATAAACACGTCATATTAATAGATGTTTACAATTAAAGGCCTGTCGTTCTTTGAAGGAATGCGTATCGCCGGCCAGAGTTTCAGATGAGGATCATTTTATGTTGACAGAGTTGTAGCTGGTTGGTTGAGTCAAACCTTGAAAATAACTCAATGAAATGAGATCCTCTGTTCAGAGTATGTCTTGGAAAAGACTTTCAGCTACTACCACATCAAATTTGAGCTCAGTGTTTGTAAACCTGATAGATTTGTAGCCATCTTAAATTGGGTTGGCTTCAACGGGTCATCAAAAGGACATCCAATGATTATTTCCTGAAGGTTTCATTAAAATCTGTCAGGTGGTTCATGGGATATTTTGAAAACAGAAACATGCAAAAACATTATCGCCTTTTAGCTTCAGGCAAAAACCAAAAAAGTATTTTTGCTCTTTATTCTTCAGCTGCAGCACAAAAAAATGATTCTGTTGTTTATTATTTGAGGAAAAGAGTGTAAAGTAAAAATTTACTAACAGTCTTTGGAAGCATTACAACTATTATTCACTCATAATAAAAGGAGTATTTTGGAAACTTGCTGTTGCTTTGAGATTTTTCCTTTATTTATTTTTTACCCTGTAGTTAAAGAGGAAGGATGTTGTTTATGCATCGCAGCACAAATGACTGTAATATGTCTACAGTTTGGGTTCTTGATCAATACTAATAACTCTTTAATAAACAAGCTGCTGTAATTTCTCTGTAAGGTTGTTGCTTGGGGAATGGATCGAGATGCAAGACTAATGATTTCCGAGCAACATGAATTACCAACATTTATAATTGTAGCACTTTGCAGTAAGACATTTTATCTTTTCTTTAATAACTCACTTTTAGCTTCTTTTGTTAGTTATTTCTGCAAGAAACTTTGTTATGCACTTTTAATAAACAGTAGATGGCAAACAGACGAGGTAATTCTAATAAAAATAGTTCAGTAATAGACTATAAAACCCTTTTTTTCCAAACTTTGTATTTATTTTTCACCGTTTTATTTTTCTGTTTTATGATATAACCACCTTTTTTTTACCTAAATAAAGTTGTTTTGTATATATTGCGGGCTACAAACATTTAAACATAATGAGTTGTTTTGTGGACATTGACTTATTTTTTTATTGGACGTTTTAGAGAGAGAATCAGAAATTAAATTTGATCTATGATAGCAGCTGTGATGGAAAAATATAAGTAAGAAAAGCTTGCTGAGTAACATAAAGTCCAGTGATCCAGATTCTGCTGAGTCACTGGTTGCCATGGTTTTTCCCGCCTTTTTTGGAGAGCATAAAGTGGAGGGGCAGCACTTTATCGGGCAGAAACAAAGAAACAAACCGTTGCTGTGTAAAAACTACAAATAAGTAATATTAAATAAAGGCTCTGATTGTCACATTTAGTTTTATGTTTCTACATGGTTTTAAGTACGAAATATAAAAAGTTAAATTACCCTTTTGTTCCTTTTATGAACACTTGTACAATGAGCTGCTACCAAAAGTAGAAGCACATTATTCTTGACCGAACCGTACATTTTGATATATTTTTTGTTTCTCCTGTAAACCAACATAAGCAACGATTGTGCTTCAATTCTTTGCATTAACATCCTTAAAAAATAAAAGAAAGTTTCTCTCAGAGCTTTTAACATTTCATCACTTTTAACTGTCTTTAAGGTAAAATATCTTAATTAAAAATGCGCTCACCGAAGTTAGATTTTAATTGGACTGGAGCTTTAGAGGTCTCTCTGCCCCTTTTCTATCACACACATACGATGTTGTCACAGAGGTTTTAATTTAAGGCTCTTAACGAGGCACCTTTAATCTGAAACTCAATCAGTTACGCTAAACACCAATTTAGGCTTCTGTTATGGCATGTTTTGCTTTCTAAGAACGAAATATTTTCTCTGTTTTGGAAGCAAATAAAAAAGTGGGAACGCAGCATGGTCAAGTTGAGATGCAAACAAAAAACAGCTGGTCAGTCCTTGACTGGATGCAATGAAATACCTGCAGAAGTAATAAAAGTTTTCTGGAAGAAGACAGGAAGTCCTAATTGATATTTCAGCTCTGATTACATACACAGAAGATGATGGTGGAGAGATTATAAGCTTTCAAGTTGTTATGAGAGCCCGTTTGTTCGTGTGTAACTGAAGTACTGTGCATTTGAGACCATCACGCCCTCCTGAACGTGCAGCCCAGCCGTGTTTGTTGCATTTGGACCTTCTGCTGGTTACATAACTCATGCCACTTAGTCAGCTGCAGCAGAACTGTTCTGACTCCTGCTGCTCTCTTCCAGCATCCAACTTGTTTCAAAAACAAGCTCGCGCCAGGAAATCTAACAAGTGTTTTCACCACTACGAACATGTAATGAGCACAGATATAGGTGGTGTAAGGTCAGCTCGCTCCATCTCTTGAACTTTCTTTATGGGAAGTTTTATTTTTACCAGAGCCACAAATTGATCTGCGCTTCAGAAGAAATGGATCTGAATGTCAGGGAAGGATTTGCAGAGACTGAAATCTTGACAGGAGGTGTTTGCTGGCAGGATGGGACGGCGATGTGTCATTGCTCGCTCCGCTCCATAAGACCTGCTGTGAACTGAGTCAGCCCGGACACACTGGACCCAGCAGGACTGCTGTCACTGGGGAAATGACTATCACCGCTATGCGTTCAACTTGGCTCTACTTTCTCAGATAAAATAGAATAAGTCTTCATTTATTTTAGTTTGACCTCATTCCAGGTCAGATTTCCGAGCTGTCTGCTGCTCGGTAGGATTGCAATCATTGGAATATGTTGCCTTTTTTAAATACTTTCCTGCAACTCATTTGTTCATCACACCCTGCTGAACAGTCAACGTCCTATAAATGCCACTGAAAGTCACAAGTAGAAATGTGAAAACTGAGGATTATGTCAGGATTAAACTTTAAAGATTGGTGTGAATCACAATCAGTTTAACAGTGGAAGATGCTTTCGTGTGTGGACCAAGAAAAGCCGCCGTTTTGTTTGAAGACTTTCATTTTTTTTAAGTTTCACTGTTTGTGATTTAGAGTCGGGTTTATATTGGTTTATATTAAATCCAAAGGCAACAAAGAAATCAGCGTGGAATCGTTTTGAAACCCAGATTAAATCTGATTAGGTGGAAGATTTGCAAGCAGCTATATTTCTTTATAAATATTTCATGCTTTAATCAGATTTTGTTGACTGAGAGAGGAGAAATACGGTTATCTTAATCCTAATTGATGTTGAAAGCTTTTCTGTGAAAATGAGATCAGCCTCAGTTATAAAATGTTGATCAAATATGTATCTGAAACATTAACATGCAAGGTGTAGCTTTCTGAAACACTTTCGTGCTTGATTTTCCCACAAACTGCAGCAGATATTGGAGAAAGTGTTAGGAACTGAGGGTCCACGGTGCGTGACTTCAGCTTCAAACTCAAAGTATCGATCACCGTGTAACACAAGAACATTCAAACCAGAGAAGTTATAGATCTCCTCACAGTCATTCTTATTTATTCCTTTAAAAAAAACACAATATTTCAAAATGAGTTGCATATTACTTTTTTGTCCACAGAAGTTGATGTGCAAAGCCAGTTGCATGAATGTCGACACAATGTACCCAAAAATAAATACTTCTGGGGCAAAGTTGTCATGTCTAGCACAAAAGGCAACGTTGACAGTTTAATTGGTTTAACGTTTTTCAAAAAATATACAACTTTCATTACATGTACATTGGATTTCTCCCTTTAAATTGAACTTAAGAGAAGTTTCCATTAATTTATAGGAATAAAAAAATCACAATAAAACTAGATTTTAGCTCCTAATTTAAAGTCACAATGGAGGTTGTTAAAGTCTTTCCCTACAAAACAGGACGCCTCTTTTCCAAGCGTATACATGCATGTATTATTTAATCCTACAACGTTTTTGAAAATGTCTAATAATCTTAAATGGCTTGCTATAGATGTCACTAATTTTTTGATTTTTGTTAAAGCAGATTGACTATGATACCAAACATTCATTAGAGTAACCTTTAACTATCCTACAG
Source organism: Kryptolebias marmoratus (assembly GCF_001649575.2). Taxonomy (NCBI): domain Eukaryota; kingdom Metazoa; phylum Chordata; class Actinopteri; order Cyprinodontiformes; family Rivulidae; genus Kryptolebias; species Kryptolebias marmoratus. The sequence continues at coordinate 27,913,404 of NC_051432.1, forward strand.
TGGCTCTAAAATACATTTACGACCCCTCGCTGAAGGCAACGGTGCAATAAATCCAATCTAAGATGGCTGTTACTCTGTCGGTTTCATATCGAGCTGAAGTGTGGTAGCTGAGAGTCATCCTCAGCACGTACTCTGAGCACGACATCTCACTCATTTTCAAGCTTTGACCAAAATGTCTACAGCTCTGCCCCATCTCATCGTTAGATGATTTTAGCCTAAAACTTGGCGGGCGATATGCATTCCTTCAAGGAATGCTAGACCTTTAATTTAATAGAGTGAGTTAGATTTGTGATTTTTCTTTTGCTCGCTGAAGTTTGACCCCTGAAAACCTGTCCGTAGTCCTGATAGACCAACCCACACCTGGCTCCTGAACCTGAACATTGTTTCTGTGCATTTCATTGTTTAACCTTTGAGAAAATGAACAAGCTGATTTCTTTTACATCCCAAACACAGCCTTTTTTATTTTTTTATCTAAAATATCACCTTGTATCTGTGACAGTCAGCGAGGTACAGCTTTACAATCTGCATTTAATTGCATCCTGAATTCTTCCAGTCCACTGAAAAGGTCGTCGGTTCTCAGGCTGTGACATGATGATAAATGATGCCCAGAACACACCTTTAAAACGTTTGTTTCCCATGGCCTTGACGCGTATAATGGAGGTGTTTCACGGTCTGTCCCTTCAGGAGGCTGGAGCGCCCCCTTCAGGTCAGCGTCACGAGAAGAAACATTAATCTTCTGCGCTGTTTTCACAGGAAAACTGTGTCACTTCTTTCATTCAAATTAAAATTAATCTGGGCTCTTCATCTTTTTATCTCGCCAACTTCAAATTACCTTTCCTGAGTGTCCTCCTCTTGAATTTTAATTAAATTGGCACTTTAATATAGTTTGCTGTCATGAATGTACATCTTTTAGAAGTAAAAAAAAACACAATTAAACTCAAAACTGTTTATCCCCCCTCTTGTTTGTTTTTTTTGTTTTCATTTACCTGATTTTTTTTTTCATTTACCTATTTACTGAACGTATTCATTCATCTGTTCTCACTTTCTAATATTAGCCCTGTTTTCGGCTGCTTCACCTCCATCACCCACTAACAGCGTTATCCCTTCAGATACCACCTGATATCTGCAATGAGCTCCGAGCTCTCGAAATTCAGATGCTTTTATCTGATCAAATTAAATTAGCCTGCCAGCTCTGCCGTTTTTCTTCTTTACAGACTTCCTCTAAATACAGGAAGCTGAAGATTTGATTCTGCAAGTCAGGAATTATAGGATATATTTAGAAATAAACCATCTAACATAAACTTGGTGATCTTCAAAAATCCAAAGTATTTTAAGAACGGAAGATCCAAACTTGATTTGTCAGTAAAAGTTGACAAACGCAGCATGGATGCTTGTTGAAGCTGCACAATGTGGCAGAAAAATTGTCTTTGAGTTTTTAAACAAATACATAACGAATATCATGAAATAACGTGCGAATAATTACCATTTTTAGAGTTTATTTTTGAACGTTTCAGTTTTCAGGTTGTCTCTCAATGGGCTGAGTTTGCTGGAAAACCAGCTGGAGACTCAGAATTGTGGGAAAATTAGCAAATTTTCATTTGCAGTCTTAAGTGTTTGCAACCAAGTGACGAGCAAACCACAATATCTGAAAATCATTTCTTCCACAGCTGTGTTCTTGCTGCCCAACGCCGCTCGCATTGTACCCACCTTTAGCAGCCGATCATCATTCAGTGTACTGGAGCACATTTTAGGAATGAAGATGAGCAGATTTGGACCAGTTTTTAATTTATTTTTATTGTTAATATTGGCGTGGTTTTTAAACAGAGTCTGAATGTAGGATTTTTAAACCTGGATTTGATTTGTGATGTTTAAATGAAGAAAAATAAATAAATTAAAGATGTTATTGCAGCAGAAAGGAATAAAAATTAAGGAAAACTTTAAGTAATGAAACGGCATTTATACTATTTAGGAGTTGGTTATTTTTGGTTTATTTAGTATTAATATATGTACAGTTAGATTTCATAGTTTTAAATTCCAGCTGGTGGTTTTCTAATACTGTAGTCTTGTGTCTTAATGGTTTAAAATGCTTTAGATTGACGTGTTCAGCTCACGGCCACAATCAGGCGGCAGCTGCTCTGCAAGAGTAACTAAAGAAAAATTCATTTGTTGCTGTTCAGGCAACTGGTTTTAGCATAAAAGGAAAAATCCAATCACGTTGAAATGATGCGGAAACACAACTACGTCTGCAGCTCGGGTCGCTCACAAACACGGGAGGAAAGTGCGAGCATGACTGCAGCCGTTTTGTTTAACAGAAACTTGAAGTTGAATTTTCCTTTGTGATCTTTCAGGAGGCAGGCTGTTTGTTGAAAGTCATGTTGGTTATATAACCGAAAGGCCTCGGTGAGTATGATAATGATTCAGACTCGTCTAAACGGGAGCTTTTTTGTTGCATAACATGCCAGCACCTCTCCGACACTTTCATCTTCGCACAAACAGGCACTTTATTTAATGAAACGAAGAAGCACCAACAATGCACAAATCCTCCTCCTCCCGGTTTGTTCGCACCGTGCGCACACGGATACGAGCCTCACGCTTGGGAAACCTCAGAGATGAGGGCAGAAGGAGGCGAAGTAATTAACAGGTGGCAAAAAGAAAACAGGCCGACAGCAGAGATGCAACAAACTCAAAAGGAAAACATGATAAAATCTTCTTTTTCTGGTTTGTCGTCGGTGTCTGGTTTGTCTGGGGTTGCCACAAAAAACAGATTTTGATCCAGATTAGGATCCGGATCACGCCGCAGCTTAAGTTTTCTGATTTTTGTAACTTTGTTTAAAACTTTAGCACACAACGTGGTGGGTTATATATGTTATCACTTCTTTCATAATTTTTTTTTAGCTGTTTTTAGATGTGAACATCTTTCCTAAATGCAGGACAAAAATAAGATAATAAGAGTTTGTTGCCTAAAATGAGTTTGAGGAAATGTTCGGATGGTTTGTGCTGTTTATGTTTCGACCCATCTGATTTTGAAATAAATGTATTTTTGTTTCTGTTTGCACAGTCATCATATTTAGCCTCTGCTTGTGAAACTTACAGAAATGTTTGTTTTGACATTTGTTACAGCCTCTGTGTGCCGTAGCTCTTTAGAAAGCCCAAATGTCAAACTTAAACTGTGTTGCTGGTTAGAAGAAGACTGGTTTTATGCAGCTGTATTGTGGAGTTTTTTTCATATTTAGGATTATAAATAAAAGTCTTAATAGCTTGGGGTGTTGCTCACTTGTCTCCAAATGCAGAATTTCACTCTGAATGAAGCAGAGTTGTGAAATTACATCTGCATTTGTTAAATATCATAAAATCTATCTCAGACAAAAACTATTTGTAAATCTGAGTCTCATACAGATGCTCAGAAACGTCGATATTCTACACTTTTACCTGTGATTTTGCTCGTTCTGTTAGCAGCATTAAAGTCGTCTCTCTCCGTCTTTATTTCTGTGGTTTCAGGCTCGCTACAAGCAGAGTCTGGACCCCACGGTGGATGAAGTGAAGAAACTGTGCACGTCGCTGAGGCGCAACGCGAAGGAGGAGCGGGTCCTCTTCCACTACAACGGCCACGGGGTGCCTCGACCCACCGTCAACGGAGAAATCTGGGTTTTTAACAAGGTAACACACACCCAGAGAAAGGACATTAAATATATAATAAATGCAGAAACTCTGAAATATTGCTTACATAATGCAGGCTGTTTACATTTGCACAGAAAATCTGAATATATTAAAAATGCAAAGATAAATAATCAGATCACTGTGGTTAAAAACTCACAGTAGATTAAAAACCTGCAACTGTTGCACAGACTGAACAAGGTTAAAACTTGAAGCTGGACCCAAAGATGTCTTTTGAATTATTGTCGATACGTTTTTAATAGATGTGAAATCTCTGATGCTTTTAAAATCGATTTGTGTCCTCATCAAAATGCATCAAAAAATGGATTATAAACCCACCCGTAGGATGTAAAAACAGCTTTTCTAATATTTAAACTGACTGACATGTCGCTGCTTTGTCCTGTAAGTGAGCACATTCGGCCTCTTTTTCTTCAATATTCTTTATCTCTTATTCTGTAAAATGAGGCAGCTGTGTCCCTACCTGCTGAAACAGGACATGAGTGGGATTTATTTTAGAAGCAAGCAGTGCCAGGAAACTTGTGTGCAACTGAATTTAGCAGTAACTTTTGGATACAGGGCCCTTACAGCACTTTAGTGGATTTATAATCTTGACTTCTTCTTGTTCCCGTCGTCCTGAATTTTCTGACTTTTCCTTCCATTTTTCTACATTATCTCTCATCCTCTACCAGTACTTTTTATCCAACAGATGCATGGTTAATAATTAAACACTATAACATTTTTAAAAGTGACTTATCAGCAATAATGTGATGCACCATCTTGTTTTTTTTTTTTTTTCAGAACTACACCCAGTACATCCCGCTGTCCATCTACGACCTGCAGACGTGGATGGGAAGCCCGTCTATTTTCGTTTACGACTGTTCCAACGCTGGAATCATCGTCAAGTCGTTTAAACAGTTCGCCCTGCAGAGGGAGCAGGAGCTGGAGGTGGGCAGCTGCACAAACACAATCACGGTTTATGATATGTCACCACGCAGCAGCGGCGAAGTAGTTGTAGGGATTTAATTGGGGGGGGAGAAAATCTCCTAAAAGATTAGATGAGTCATACAAACACACCCAGTTGGTGTGCAGTCAAATAGGACAAGATTAAGTGTTGGTATTTAAGAGTTATTAGTGGAAAAGTGGGAACATTCCCACTGAGTGAGCTCTCAGACTGTATCTACTGCAGTCCTGAACCTAATTGGTGTCGAGTTTTGGTTCTCAGCTGGAACCAGACCTGAGCGGGCAGCTGGGTCTAAATGACAGAGTTTATCTCCTCACACACACACACACACACACACACACACACACACACAAATACACACTCAGCTGTGTGTTACTTTACCCGAGTCCTTTCAGCGCTTTATCGTTTTAGTACGTTATCTTTCTCTTTTCTCCCTAGGCTGAGACGTATTGTGTGAATTCGTAATGAGATGTCATTCATTTCAATTATTCATGGAGAAGTTTCTGCCAGACTGTAGATTAGCAGGGAAACGAGAGGAGAGGAAGGAAGAGGATGTTCGGTGTAGGCCAGGAAGACGGGGTGTACAGAGAGTAAATAAGAGGTGCTGTGAACGCTGCATTCCTCCCATTAGAGTAAAGGCAAAGGCAGCAGAGAAACTGCTGAGTTGCAGCAATATTTGACAGAACCCATCAGAAGTGTTTCCATCCTCGGCTTCATCTGCGTTTCTGTTCAAGTTTGCAGAGGTCGCAGCAGGGTCGGGGCTAAAATGTCTGCTCGGATGCTAAATATCACCAAGATTCACCGGAAAAGTGCTTATTAGTTATTATTTGGAGTTGAATTAATGGCTGTCCTAAAAGGCAAACAGATTTTCCTTATTTATATGTAAATCAACCAATCAGCCAATACTGCTGTTCTGGGAGGGCCCGCTGCAGCTCAGGTGTCAGTACCTTGGTCATCTTGTAATCCTGAGGCTGCGGGTTCGAGCCCAGGTTGCGTCAGGAGGGACATCCAAATCTCTCGTGCAAGTTTGCTCACTGCGGCGACCCCTGTAGAAGTTAAATAAAAACAACAACAACAGCAGCTGCTCTTCTGGGAGCACCAGTCTGCAGAACCTGAAGGAAGCGCTTCAGATTTGTTGTTACAAACCAGTTTAAGGTGTAAGAACAGTTCTTACACCTCTGTTCACATTTGGTGGTAAAATGCATGCCCCAAAACAATTTTTGTGCAATCTGTATGCAGATACACACACGGCCACGTCACACAGAGTTCTGCTGACGTCAGCAGTTTTAAACAGCTTCTCTGTGAATTTATTTTGTGTTTAGTTTGGTGAAAATGACGCAGCATATCACTGCTGTTGTCCTCTGCTCGATACATAGCGAGGTTATAGCTTACAGCGATCACAGTGGGTCCAAAAACAATCAGAGCAAACAGTAAAACAAAGAGAAACTCCTGGAATCCTCTCTGATTAATAAAATCCTGATAAAATGGACAAATTCAGAAGGATTCTGATAAACAGTTGTAGTTTCAGAATATCTAGGATCACTGAGTGGATTTTTTACGTTTTGGTGTCGTGTAAGTTTAGTAGGAGGTCTTACATCAAGGATCAGGACAAATTGTCCAAATCACCTCAAAAATAATTAGCACTTGCTGCCATTCTTTCAATATTTTCTTAGAATCCCACATACAGTAGTTTAAACATTGAAAGTGTTCCTGCCATCCAGAATAACCTTTAGTGATCTCTGTTTGTTATACCTTGAAGTAGTTTTTATCAAATTGATGTTTTAATGCGTCAAAGCTAAAAAGCTTGTAGTAACTTTTAGACTTTATTTTACCGTTTTGTTTTGTATTTAATCCCAGATCAGACAGTGTGCTTTAAGGACGTTAGCGGCATCGTTTACCCAGAGTGGAAACTTCAGCTTCAGCTGCAGGATTTCTGAAATAAGCTCTGGAAGTCAATTGGTTAGATGCAAAGGAAGTTATATAACATCCATATGCAATTTAACTTTTACTCTTCTGTTATTGCACTTCCCATTCTCTTAAACAGGAAGTGGGTAATAGAATAATGTAATGGAGGATAAAAGTAAATGTGATGACTTTATAATCATACAGGAAGAACTCTTCTCTCCACCATCCTCCAACAAAAACGCCTCTCTGTGCTGCAGCCTCTCTTATCGATGGACCTGATCTGCGTCATACGACACAGAAAAAGTGTCCATCGGGATATACACTCCTGATCAAAATCTTAAGACCAGTCAAAAAATTGCAAGAATTTGCATTTTGCACTATTGGATCTTAAGAAGGTTTTAAGTAGAGCTTCACAATGTTAAAAGAAGAAATCAGCGTAAGAGACAAAAACTTTTGAGCAGGGAATTAATTGAAAACTGCATTTACACTCAAACATGATTTTTTCAGCTAATCAAAAGTTTAAGACCATAGCTCAAAAAAAATGAAAACCCCCCAAAACAGAAATCAAAGTGTCAAAAAAAAGGACTCAGTAATGAGTAGCTCCACCGTTCTTGTTGATTACTTCAAACAATTGTTTAGGCATGCTTGATGCCAGTGTTTCCAGGAGGCTAATGGGAACGTTGCTCCAAGTGTTGAAGATGGCTTCATGAAGGGCATCCACTGTCTGGAACTGATGTCCATTTTTGTAAACTTCCCATGCCATCCATCCCCAAATGTTCTCAATTGGGTTTAGATCCGGGGAACATGCAGGATGG
>NC_051432.1:27920834-27953127 GCF_001649575.2 Kryptolebias marmoratus
TTTGCCATCAGGAGGTCTTGACAGTGTAAAGACTTGACAGAAAATGACATGGAATCCAGATTTTTGCACAGCTTTTGGCTTTTAAAGACTATGGTCTTAAACTTTTGATCAGCTGAAAAAATCATGTTTGAGTGTAAATGCAGTTTGCAGAAAGTTCCCTGCTGAAAAGTTCTTGTCTCTTGCACTGATTTTTTCCTTTAACATTGTGAAGCTCTACTTAGAACCTTCTTAAGATCCAATAGTGCAAAATGCAAATTCTTGCAATTTTTTGACTGGTCTTAAGATTTTGATCAGGAGTGTACTATAACTAGAGAGGGGACAGGGAGCTGAAAGTTGAAGCCACAAAGGTCAGGCAGTCGTAGTGGGTGGCTGCAGTGCAGTTTTAAGTCCCACCAACATTTTCCTGACTAAAAAATCAAAAGCTGATGATTTTTGTAGATTTACATACCTCTTGCCTTGCTGTTTTATGTTCAAATATGCATTTTTTGTGCATTTAGTTTAGATTAATAATGAAGGCTTTAAGGAAAGTATCCTGTTGCACTGTGACTAACAGGTGTCACAGCCTGTTAGCGAGGTGGGAGGGTCTGTAGCTGCGACTGTTGAGGGTTCAGCACCCAAAAAAGCCAACATTTTGACTTCTGGCTTCAGATCTGAGCAGCGGTGAGGAAGCGGAGCACTTTGCCCATCAGTTGCACCCCGGTGAGATACCTTTTGAAATGAAGATTGGCAAATATGGAGCAGCTTTTTAATAATCATTGTCATCGGTGTTGGTAGTAGACCTGGACATTCGGGGCTGTAGCATCAGATGTTTTCTGTCATGAAGATAGCAAATGTCAAAAAACTAAACTGAGAAGGGTTCGAGATGCAACTCTGCAACTAATTTGTTTGGCAAATTTTTTTAACCTGTTCAAAATTCAAGCAACAGGACTGTGAGCCTCTGCGACTCACACAGACGGTTCCAAACATTTTAGAGACCGCCACGCTAACGGCGTTCACAGAAGCAGCAGCCCAGTGAGGTGCTGACTTAAACAACATGTAGTTCTTCATGTCTCACTTAAAACGGCGGGCCCGATCCCGCCGGTTTCATTTAGAGACGCAGCGATGCAGATGAAGCGCCGGAATCAAAGGGGAGGGCATGAAGGAGGAAGGGGGGTTTTATCACCTCTCCAGAACCTCGTATGAAGAATCTCATGTGGTTCAGGCAGTACATTTATGTGTGTGTGTGTGTGTGTGTACAGTTATAGGGCCACCTGCTTCCTTTTAAATATCTCATCACTTCCTGTGTGCACTCAGCAAACACGCTCGGTGCATTAGCTGCAGAGAAGAAAGTGTGTGTGTGTGTGACATTCACAGAGAATCTCTGCAGCACTGAGACTTCTGTGTGTGTGTGTGTGATGTGGGTTAGTGATGCTGCCGTTTCCAGGATGCTCACATTAGGACTCCTTTTTGTATTATTTGAATGAATAATGAATGTTTAGCCTGTGGAAATGCATTTTAGTGCAGCATTTTGCTTGTTCTGCGTGCACACGTCTTCATCTGAAAATCCCCCTCCTGTGCAGAATTACTCTCATATTTTAACGTCACTTTAAAGAGAAAAGAGCTCCCTGAATCATACCGTGCCGTGTTAGCCCCAGTGAAAGAGCAAACAGAAAGCTGTCATTGTGATTTTCATGGTAATTTGCGAGATTACAATATGCTAATGTGATAATTACAGTGGATGTTTGGAATTAATCAGCTTTTGCTGGCAGTGTTGTTGTATTTACCGTCAGGATTATCGCGGCCCGCCGTGACACGCTCACTCCAGCCTCCGTCGAAGAGGTGGCGTTCTTAGGCTGACACAAACGAGAAGCATTAGAGACGCACACGCTGCTTCGCTCGTGATGAATGTCTCTGCAAGCGCGTCCTCCTCGTTAGGCGCTCATAAGAGGAATTATGTTGTAACAAGACTGGCAGAGATCCAAGCGCGCGGCAACAATCACTCACGCCTGCGAGCGTTTCAAAGAGGAGTGAAAAATGCTTTGGACTGACGAGGAAAAAAAAAGGCCGATCCACAGATGTGCTACCCCTCTATTAGCTGAGACTATTCTTCTTTTGAATATCATTATTTATTCATGTGTGTGCAGAATTCCTCATAGAGCTTTAAATACATAATGTAATGACTTCTGAGCTTCACTCCCTTTTGTTCCGCTGCTTGTACGGAGCTCATTAATGAGATGTTGGGCAAGCAGAGAGCACTATATGCAGTTATTATATAAATCTACACAGCGTCATTAATGATCTTTGCTGAAAACCGCAGTTTCGTGAATAAAATAAATAAAAATTCCCAGTTTTTGTCACTTAGGACAACAAATTCTTTACAGAATCTTTAATCTTTCTTTATTTATCCAGTTTTTTCTTCAGCCTGTGGATCATTTGCTTTGTTTGGTTTCCCGTCTCGTTCTCTAATTGACTCTGAATAAAAGTGCAGAAAGACGAGCACAGCCCTGCGGCGTTGGCCTCAGGTTGTGTGGGTAAAAGTTTTATTGCTCTTATAACAATAAGCAGAGCGGTAATCAACACAAGACGAGGAATATTTTTCATCTTACACGGAGAAACAGAGTTCACCGTTAATTCTCTGGTCCTTCCTGATTGTTCCTGGAGAAAAAGTATTTTTTTAATCAGGCAAAAGGGAAACAATATAAAAGGACATTTTGGACCAAAGTGTTTTTTTAGTCATACATTTACGAGTGATATAAAAGCTGCAGGGTTCAGATCGGTGCGACCGTCGTCACAAGCTGCACAGATAACTTTTAATGTTTCCTAATCCTCTTCTTTTGCTTTAATCGCACTCAGACTGCCGTTTTACCATCAATCAGAACATTTATAAGATTTAGTATTTTGTATAGAAGACGCTGGTTTCAAAACTATAAATTAACTAGAGAAATTGCTTTTTTGGCTAAAATTCATCATGAGTGCTGAAATTTGATGAAAAAGCTGAAACTGGATTGTTAAAGATAAAAGAAGCAGAACACTAGCTCAAAGCTAAAAGTAGTAAAATGAGAGCTAAAAGCTAAACGAAGCAGCAAGCTAGCTAAACAGCAAAATGTCAGCTAAAACCAGCAAAACACTAGCTAAAGTTACAATAGGCTGGCTAAAAGCTAAAAGTGGATTTTGCTTTTGAAGGAACTGAAGATAAAATGTATTTCTATGTTTGTAAATGAAATTAAACATTTTGAAAAGTGTAAAAGTTACATAAACCAGAAGTCACAGCAGCCATCTCCTGAATGAACTGAACGCTCTGATATACGAACGACTAAAGTGGCTCAAAGTATGCAGGAGTTTTTAGATTTCATAAAAACGTACAAAACCGGAAAACAACCGAGTGAAATCGGACTCAACGAGGGTTTGATGTGAAGGCGAGTCTCATCCTCTGTGTCCTGGTTATGGACATTTTCAGCTGCTTTATCTGTTTGCTTTAAATTAAAAACAAAGGCAGGATGGAGTGAGAATAATATCTATTCATCTCTTGAAGTAATTTCTTAGCAGAATGAGGCGCTGCTTCAGCAATCAGAGACGATGAAGGAAAGTCTTGGATCGCTGCCTCCATTAAGACCCACGGCTCATTGAAGTCCACTCAGCAAAACACCTTATAGACCTCCTAACAAACACATTAACATTACTACGGCACAGCAGGCATATAAATAATCAAAAGCTCCAAATATAATTAGTTTTACTTTCTGTTTGTGCTGCCTACGTACCTCACATTTGGGAGTATTGATTTAAGTCACCCAGAATGTAAAAATAAGTCCACGATTCTGAAAGAAAAAGATTTGTTTACAAATACAGGCCACCTGCTAAAATGTGTATTCACTTGGGTTTAAGAAAAACAATATAATTTTATTTTGAAAATCATGGTTTTTGTAGCAAACTCACAGGACGTTTTGATTTATTTAACGATCCGATTTTCCACCTCTTATTGGACAAAACTAGAACGGTAAACAAAAACAACCTACAGAAGAAAAATGTGCTAACTTTCTTCTTATTCCTCTTAATTTCCGGCTTTAGGAAAACGAATATATTGGAAACTTCTTGTTTCAGTTTGCACGTTGCTCTTCTCAGTTCACTCTGAGAGAAAGAGATAAATTTAACGTCTCAAACTTTTAAACGAAGTGTTAAAATCAAGTTTTCCGAACTGTTATATTTTATTAGCAGTAAGATGATGCCAGAGCACCAACGGCTCGCTGTAAGTACAACAGAGCAGGCTTGTGTAGGTGGATAACTGGCTGCTAACGCCGTCACCTGTTGCACATTTGTCCAGAACATTTGGACTTTGGAGCCTCTGTTTTTAGTCTCTGAACACCAGATATTATCATCGTTTTATTCTTCAGGGGGGGTTGTCTCTTTGTATTTTCTGAATTGGTCAGATTAGACTCAAGTTGCTCTTAATTAAAGTCGATATTCCAAAGACTTTTCATGCCTCTTTGAGTTTTCAGCTCAGGTCTGTTTTTCTCACCTCGCCGTGTGTTTTTATTAAAACTTTGACTTCAGTCGGTGTTAAAATCCTCCAGTGTCGCCCGAATAGAAACCATCTGGACTTGTGATGACATGTAATTATTTTTATTTTTTTTTGTGGTTATTTTATTATCGCCTGCCACAGAAGGCAAGAGGCAATCATGTTTTTGCCCATGTTTGTTTGTCTGTTAGCAAAATATCTCATGAACCACTGTATCATTGGACGCCCATCTACACCTGATCATCTTTTGGAGATGGCTGCCACAGTTAGCTAACAAAATATGCTAAAACTCAGTAAATTTAATTGATATTAAGCTAAACTTTGGTGCGGTAACTGAGAGTCGTCCAAAGTTACAACATCATTTACAAGGTTTGACAAAACGACTGTAACCTTTAATAATCTTTAATCTTGGATTAAAACTCTGGTTTAAAAGGAGGTGGGAGATATTCATTCCTTCAAGGAATGCTTGACCTTTATTATCTTTTTGATGGTTTTAACTCCAAGCATTGGCTGTTTTATCTTCTCCAGTGGGGGTAAATGTGTTGACAGTAAAATAACTTGAATGTAGAACAAATCAGACTGATCTAGTTGTGTTTGTGGATTATTGCACGAATAAAAACCAGAGTTTGTCTCGTTGCTCGTTGGTTCAGGTTGCAGCCATCAACCCCAGCCACCCCCTCGCTCAGATGCCGCTCCCCCCCTCCATGAAGAACTGCATCCAGCTGGCTGCCTGCGAGGCCAACGAGCTGCTGCCCATGAACCCTGACCTCCCCGCTGACCTCTTCACCTCCTGCCTCACCACGCCCATCAAGATCGCTCTGCGATGGTAACGTCTCCCACCTTCTCTTCGTTATTGTCACCCAAACTAATCGTTCTTCTGGGCAGGATGGGTTTAAAACAAAAGGGAATTGATGAAGATGCGTTCTTGATGACTCAGTCGATAAATGTCCTGATGTAATGAGGTAGTTTGTAATTTTTGTCACTGAATTTTTCCATTAGTCAGCCTTAAACTCCTTAGAAATGCACACACTTTATATTTATGGGCTTTCAGATCAACAAAAGTACAAAAACTTAGTACTTGTGTTTGATTTGCTTCAGCCTGTATCTCACTGAGCTGCGACTGTTGGAGACACAAAGCTGCAAGAAAAATTTAAAACTGAAGTTAATCTTACGACGTACAGAGCCGTCCTTCGAATGATTCATTTGCTGCAGTTTAGTCACAAAGTGTCTTAATCATGTCACATCTCAATTTTATTGCAATTTATTCTTTCTTTTAGTCTCCAGTCAGTCACAGTTGAGTTTCATAAGAAGCCTAAATGTGTTATGTCACTGAGCCGCGGCTCGTTGGTGAACAGTATTCGTGAGGGAGTCGCCTGAATATCTGCGCAGGGTTCTCAGCTTCCTCGTGTCCTCAAAATATTTCTGCAACTTTTTTTTTATCTCATAATAAATCATCATTGATCTCTCCAACCGGTTGCTATATTTTAACTCCTGCACAGGAGCTCTCCTCTGACAGAAAACAGCCACGGCACACGTCCAGGTCCAAAAACTACACCGATAATAATTATTAAGAAACTGGTCCGAATCTGCCTTCATTACTTAGACGTACTCCAGCAGATTCAATTATAAACGTGGGGCCAGCTGCAGAGGTGGGCAACCAAATATTGTGCACAGATATGAATGCAGTTTTACAAGCTGTGCACACAAAAATAAGCGATTTAAAAAATAAAATAAATCTGGCCACTGAAATCGCAGCCGCAGGGCTTTCTGGTCACAAACACTGTTCAGTGTTCACTGTTCTTAGAAAAATATAAAATTCTCACTTGGAATCACTGATTTGGTACTTATTGCACATTTGCTGCAAACGTAACTGTGAATAAGCTCTTCAGATTTAATTATTTATTTGTTTTTAGTCACTAAGTGTCTTAATTATGTCTCCATCATGTCTCAATTTGATCTCTTTTTTTGTCTCTAGTCAATCACACCTTGGTTTCATAGGTTAACAAACCCTCGCAGCCTTTCTGAAACTAAAGTGAGAAAAGTTTGAGACGCCTGCAACAACACTTTGTTGTGCGACTATTTTGAACATGTTCCAAACTTTTATGACACGACAGCAAGGCCCTGCAACTGATGAGGAAATCAGGACCCATCATAAATGTTTTCCAACATTTTTTTAAAAATGACACTTTATATTTCTGATTTATTCAAATCAATTGAACCAATATTTTTACTTTGACCAATCAGGCTTAGTTTTGATGATCTAATTTTATTCTTAAAGCCCGTTTAAACTTGGACACTGTTTTTAGCGGAGGGTCAACATCCCTCTGAGCTGCTGCTCAGTATTCAGCTGATGAGAAATATTTAGCTGTGAAGAAAAATGCATACTGACATCATCTGCAGCGATGCAGGGGTGATGATCCCTGCAGAGAGCGCCTCAGTGACAAAAAATAAAAAAGGTGAAAGATATTCAGGAGAAACGAGGCTCGGCTAATACAGCGACCTGATGTAAATGCACCGTGATGCGTCCTTCAAAGCACTGTACTGATGGAGCTTGGAGCTAAACAACGGCAGCGACCCGGGTTGCATCAGAAGCTCAGTTCTGTGTGTGTGTGTGTGTGGGGTGTAAGATGATTGCATCAACTCGAGCCGACACACACGCACACACACACAGCTCATACAGTAGTAATAAAATCCTCTCTGAGTCTTTCACTGAAGCCTTTTCCTTTTCCTTGAGTCACAGTCATTTGAGAGAAACTCTTTAAACCCTCTTAACGTAGCCGTAAATGTTACACAAGAACACGTTTGCTTTGCTTTTCATGCTAATTTATTATAGTCTGCTTTGGTTTTGGGTATTTGTATGTTTTAGCTGCTACTTTTTGCTACAGTTCAGCTGTTTGTAGCATCCGTTTTGCTAATTTTAGGCTACTTTCTGTTGTTTTTAGCCTCTGTTTTGTTCATTTTAGCCTCTGTTTTACTTGTTTGAACTTTAACGACTCACCTTTAGCTTTTTTTTTAAACAAATTTCAGCAGTCATACGGCGTTCCCAGTCTCTGTAGCTGCATGTAGTGAGTTGGTTTTTGAGAGATGGGCTCAGTGAAACGTTTGGTCTTCTTCACTGAGATTAAAACAGATTTCTTGTCTCATGAAAACTGTAAAACGCAGGTGATCACCTCATCTTTAATGCACCTCACTTCCTGCCCTGATCTGGTCTCTATCTGCAGCGTTCAAAGTCCCTTTGGTGCCATAAATCAGTACCTGCCTGCACCTTTGTTTTTTTTGCATTTTAATGACCGATTTCACTTTGCAGACACTGAAAGTCATCCGGGTGATTTAACAAATTTTCAGCTCAGATTTCAAACTTTTTTTAGTGCATTTAAGTGGGAGTGACATGTTGCCTTCAGGGGATGTCCTGCAGTTAGACAAATGTTTCCTTTCTGCCACAAACGATCAGGGCTTTAGTTCATCTTCCTATCTGCTCTAAATCCACATCCTGCCATGACCTTCAGCATAATGAGGTCTCACTTCTGGGCCATTAATATTGATCAGTTACCAGCGCTACAGTTCGCAGGACAAGTTGCTGAAAGCCTGCTGGATAACATTCACTAAATTATTCCTTCATACTAAAAAATGTTTTTGCCTTCAGTAGAAAAATGGGTCTGATCCATCCTGTTATAGAGTCTGTTAAGGTGAAATTTTAGTGTTTGTATTTCTTTTAATTAAATGAACTAAGCTGGTTGGTAATAAATCAGATGGAGTAGGAGGATAAAAATGTACTTCCTACACTTGCACTGTTGGAACAATATGATATAATGTTGTGACTTTTTACCTCTGTGGTATACTTTTAAATTGATAATCAGCCCAAGCCTGCTGCTGATCTAACGAGGTTTTCACACACAATCATCTCTAAGGTTTGCAGGACCTCATCAAACCAGGAAATGCTCTTCCAGTCTCTTATTGTCCAGCTCAGGTGAGCCGGTGTGAATTGTAGCCTCGACTTCCTGTTCCTGCTGTGGTCTTCTGCTGCTGGAGCCCATCTGCATCGTGATTGGACGCGTTCAGAGATGGCTCTGAAAACCCTGGTTGGAACAAGTGGTTATTTGAGTTTCTGTTGCCTTTCTGTCACCTCCAACCAGTCTGACGATTCTCCTCTCACCTCTGACATCAACGAGGCATTTTCGCCCACACAGCGGCTACTCACTGGATGTTTTCTCTTTTTTGGACCGTCCTCTGTAAACCCGAGAAATGGTTGTGTATGAAAGTCCCAGTAGATCAGCAGTTTCTGACCGACTGTCGGACCGACAGCCACACCACGTTCAAAGTCATTTAAAGTCTGTTTCTTCCTCGTTCTGATGCTCAGTTTGAACTTTAGGAAGTCATCTTTTCCACATCTGGATGCCTAAATGCACTGAGTTGCTGCCTTGTGAGGGTAATAAAGTGTCCAGTGAGTGTTTGTTAAGGCGGCTTGAAGATGTTTCTGCTCCAGATTAAACATTCAGGTCCTGGTTTGATCCAGCCTGCAGTTTACACTCAGACGTAGAACTGAAGCAGCTCCGTCCTTCATCACCTTCTGCCCTTATTTTCTCTTCGGTTTTCCGTCTCGCGTGTTTGCTTTTTATTTATTTATTTTTTAAATGAAGACACGCTGAGCTGTCTTCTTTATCTTGCGCAGCTTCAGGGTGAGATGGGATGGGAAAATGAGGAGGGGGTGGGCTGCTGCGGTTCAGTGGGGTTGGAGTGGGCGGATGGGGGAATGTACTGATGTGCTGGCTTACCTTGACTTTAAAACTTTAATGAGATGTATTGAGGGATAGATGATGGGGTTTACACAGAGAGAGTGAGTCGGGGAGAGCAGAACGGGGTGTGTGTGCACCTCTCATTGCTCAGCTGAGCAGAAAATCATTACTGATGGAGCGCCATCTTCAAGGGATTTCCCTGCTGCTGCGACGGGCGGAGGTTGAATAGATGTGTGCATCTGAAAATAGAGACGGGGGAGCGGGGAGGCATGATGGAGACGGTGGGTGCAGATCAACCTCTCAGACATGTTAGAGGAGGGTCTGTCATCGTGATGGACCAGTTGGTCCGTCGGCCACTTCGGTTCAGAGGAAAATATCACCAGCAGCAGCAGACAGATTGGTCTGAAATGTCACGATTCTGATTTGCTGTGACTTCTAGTCATCCTCTCAGTCATCTTTTCATCATCAGCGAGTTTGTCTCCCTGCTCGTCTCCAAAATAAATATTTAGCAAAATCTTTTCTGTTGTCCCTTTTGTCTCGATTTTGGTCCTGGTTTTATAGCTTGTCAGGCGCTGCGCGAGCGGTGGCCGGTAAAAACAGGAAGAGCAGCAGGGCCAAGACTGCAAGGTACTTTATTTTAAAGGAATCTGCACAAAAGAAGAAAACCAAAGAAAGTACAACTAATGCAAACATTTAAGGGAAAAACAAGTTAAAAGTATGTGAAGTTTCTGAATAATAAACCTCCTGTACATCTTTTCTGAGTGGTGTTCTCAGTAGTTACAGGAAGGAATGAGTGAATGTGACCCGTTTGAAGCGTTAACAGGAAGTAGACCATCCACTCAAACTGAAACTGAGTACGGTACACAGAACAAGTTTGGTTTTCTCCTTAAGCTGTTTTTCCTTGTCGCTGCTTTAAAAGCTGAGCAAAACTGTAATTACCTGTTTGTGTGTCATTTGTCTGTTAGCAAAATATCTCATATACCACTGGATGGATTTTTGTTAATGCAAACTTTCAAGACGTTCTTGTATGTAAATTTATAGCTGATTAACTTTTGCAATCAGTCCAATTCAATATGGCTACCACAGCCAACTGACTTTGAAAACAAAAGAAATTACTATAATTCAGTCAGTTTTACAGATATCGAGCTAAAATTTGGTGAAGTAGTAGCTGAGAGTCATTGGCAACACATGCTCCGAGCGCTAAACGTTGTGCTAAATATTTGTTTCAAATTTCAGCATCAACTGTTGGAGTCGGCCCTATTTGTGTCTGTTGTTTGAACACCATCTGCAGCTCAGGGCTCCACCTTTACATGACTTTATTAACATTAAATAATATGTTTTTGACGTTTTTAATCGTTCGTGTTTGCATCACGGTTTATTGAAAAACTGGTTGTAATCCCCACTCTTATCTGCTGTCTGCAGCAGGTAAGACACTGACCAGTCAGCACTGTAAAACTGCAGCCTGATTCTGGATAACTAATCTAGGATGAATGGATGCAGATGAAGCTGCTCACAGACTGCAGGTGTTTGGGACCTGATCTTCTCTCATCTCTCCGGTGCAGCCAGAATTCGACCCCCCACCCTACGCCCATGTTGTTGGCATAAATATAACCTGTTTTCATTTATTGTATTCTAACCAAAGATGCTCCCACACTCAGCCTCTCTGACGCTTCATGGTCAGGCAAACAAGTTAGTGTTCCTCCATTGCACATTAATGAACAAGAACAGAAATTACTTCCCTCACAGGCAGTTTGCCAACATCATTACCAGTGTTGGATTTAATTTTTCATCTGCTCCGAGGCTCTAAATTCATATTGGATTACAATAAACAGACATCCTTGTTCCCAGGACTCTGTGCCTCATCCTTCACCGTACGTCGTGTTTAGATGCAATCAGTAATTGATATAAGATACGACCCACTACCTGCTGATGAATAACTACTTTTGATAGTTCAGGGGTTAAATTTCAGAGTACTGCCTGTCAGATTTCACCTTGTTGGAGTCGGGGTTATCTTTCTTGAATCCAGCAGAGATACCTCCAGCCCTGCAGATGCTAACCCTGCCTCTGGGATGCACTTTCCCTGCATGCATGTGAATATTTATGCACCGCTTATACTCCCAGGCATCAGATAGATGCTGCTGCTGGAGTTGTCTCAACGTGTCCGTGATACATCTTTGCTGCTGCGGCACATTTTCTGATAGATCATGTTGACTTTAAGTAAAGTCTCATTATCTCCGTTTTCTGTAAACATTGTTTGAGACCTGAAAAGCAGGGATGGAGATGAGCTTTAGCTGGAACTGCAGCACACACATTACAACGCAGCCTCATTATGTTCATTGAGAACAATTGCCGTCCTCCCTCCTTTTCCCAGCGTCTGTGGGAGAAACGGGGGAAATTAAACTTTCACGAGAGCACACACACCGCTTTAATTTTATTCTGGAGCCTTGGCTTTAATAACAGAAATGTAAATTACTTATAAAAATGTTGACACATTCATCTTCTCCCTCTTGTCTCTTGATGTGGGATGAACTACTAGGGAAATCTGTTACATAACGCTGCATATGCTTTTGCTTACGAGTTTTTCTTGAGCCCCCTGTGGATTTAAAGAGAAGAGCATGTTTTTACCTCAGGAAACCTGATCGTACATACTGATGGCAGAGGCTCAGAGCGCGAGGCCGCGTTTCAAAGGCTGAAGTGTTTGCTGCACTCGTGCTATACCTTTAGATGAGGTTCAGAAATATGTTCTCTATTTTGTTTATCTTTTTTTGCATGTGTGATGGCATAGGCACATTCCAAGTCGACAATACCAGGATTTGTTTTGCTTAAATTGTGGAAGAGTGGTTCATCCATTCATCCATCCGTTCTCTTTACCCCCTTTACATGCAGGCTCGCAGGGAGGTCATTGTGCAAAAAGAGGAATATACCCCGGACAGGTTGCAAACCCATCACAGGGCAAGAATAGTTCAGAGAAGTAGATTGTGCGCTAATTTTGACTCTTATGAGAATATTTTGGATGTTCTGAAGAACAAGCAGAATGGCTCTTGTAAGGTTATTGCATGAACTTATTGAGAGTTCAGTCAAAGCTTAAGAATATCTAACAAAGTACCTTCTTTTTTAGCTTAAAGTTACAGAAAATAACAGAAAATTATTTATGACCCTCCTCACACTAACACAGATACTTACAGACGTAAATAAATTTATTTGCACCCTTGTGTAAAGAGAGAAAAACCTACAGAGGTCCCTGAAATCACTTGAAACCGACAAGTAATAACAGGAAAACTAATGGAAATCTGATGTTGCTATTGGACTGTGAGTGTCTTGAATCTGTGCAAGGTTCAATGCATTTTCAAGACAATAAAGGCCAAACTGTGCTGCTCAATGTCTTTTATCCCTGAGGCCGAGGGTTCAAGCTCAGCTTGCCTCAGGAAAGGCATCCGGTGTGAGACAATTGTCAAATCTTCCGTTCAAGTTCACCCGCTGTGGTGGAGGGCGCAGCCGAAGGGAGGAAGGAATAAATTGTCCCTAATGCTAACATAGAAATACAAAACAATAGCATTAGAAACAGAGCTTTTAATTTCAAAATTTGACAAAAAAAGTTTAAGATACTTAAAGGTTTGATGGATTCCTATAAATCTTGGGTATATTGTGGGTCAGTGACCCAGGAGACGAGGTGTGAGAACACCTGGCAGCCCTTCCAGCACATATAGCTCTGATAGAAGACGATGTCTTGGGATGAGGAGGCTGATTGAAGGAGTAATGAGCTGTAGGAGACAGCCGGCTCAGCAGGGACCAGAGGAGACACTCTGTTCCTCCCCCTCCTCCCACCCTGGGAGCAGTACTGGAGTTCCCTCACATCTCCTTCCCTCAAAGTTTAATATGTACATGTTCCCTTTCTCTCCTCTCCATTCAGCGCCCACACATACGCTCGGCCTCATTCAAGAGTTCAAATTAACTTTGGACACTTTTGCTCTCTGTTGGTAATAATCCCTCAATTTCCTCGTCGTCTCTGCCCACCGGCCTCTCTGTAGTTCACTCGAATCGTCTGTTTGTGTTTCGTTGGAGATGCGGACAGATTCAGCAGCCGTGTGGAAGAATTGGACCAATAAAGAAAACAAGCGGCAGTCTGTGGGGTTTTACTTCCTCTGTGAAAACTTGAAATGCATTTCTTTATTATGATCTGTTTACTTCAAGGCCTGTTTTCCTTCTGCACATTGTTAGCAAACATTCTTCAAAAGATTACACTTCTGTATAAATCCAAAAAAAGTGTGTGTAGTTTAATAAATACGTGAAAATGTAAACAACTAACTAATGCAACAGGCGTTAAAGTGATTAATGGCACTTATTATTGTTCTTGTGTGAGTCGCTGAGCCTTTTTATTGTTGCAGGAACTTTGAGCATGTTTAAAAAAGATTGCAAAGCAAATTTTCTAAATAGTCTTGTCGTTGGCGTCTGAAGTCAGACTCAGACCCGTTTCAGTTCAGCTTCCTCGACTCTGAAAGTTCAAGAAATGCGAGACGACTTTGGGAGTGTTTGGCGGAGGGTCTGAGCTACGAAACTAAACTGTGACTGATTGGAGACGGAATAAATTACAATTAAACCGAGACTCCGTCCACACAGGAACAGTCTTTTCAAAACAAGTTTTTTCCTTGTGAATACACCGCCGCTTCTAGATATGCTTTTTTTCAAGACTTAAGTGATTAAAAAAAAACTTGTTCATTCACAAAACACTGTTCCTATGTGGATGCATGAGACTTAGTTGAGTCTTTTTGGTGATTTTTTTGTTGTTAAAATGCGACAAATTGCACGTCCTTCACAGGAATTATGTAATTATTTAACAGTAGGTACAAAAACCTGTTGTTGGTACCAATTCAGTGTGACAATTAGTGAAAATTTCTGTATTTTAACACAATTTTTTGTGTAGTCTCGAACAGTGAGATGCAGACTTTAACGAAAAACATGCATATATTTTTAAATGAGGGAAAATAATAATTAATAGTTTTCATTTTATTCACTCAGTTTCAATATAATGAAAACAACTTGTTTGGGTTGCTTTAAGATGATTTTTTCTTTAGTTTTATGGATTGAAACTTCCTTTCCTGTAACTGATTGCGACATTTTTGTGGACTTCCAGCATTTTCACTCACGTTATTCCACTTTTTGTTGTCTCTTTTAATCCCTGCATCTCATTACTGAACAGCAAACATGCGTTTCAGAAATAAACAGGCCAGAGTTGGAGTTCATACGGTGATTTTTAAGGACTTGCAGAATGACTTTCCTCTGATCACGGAGCGTGCCCAGAATGTCCGAGTGGGTTTTTGATCATTCGAGCTCAAACGTGGCTTGTTTTTCAGGCTGGATCAAAACCATTTCAGATCAGCAGTCGCAGATTGTTCCTGAACATCCCCACCATGTTTTTTAATTTCTCCTGTTTTGTATCGTTTATTCTGGAGGGATGTTGTTTCTGCGTACACAGAGGTTTGGTCCCTGATGAAACCTCGTCCTGCGTTCTGTTTACTTTGGTCTATTTTTATTGGAATCTGACTTAATCATCTTTTGTTTATGTCTGGAGACTCATTCATTCCCTTTCCCCCCAAAAAAAAACACACAAATGCATGAACAAAATCTCTCATTCCCGTTTGAGTTGAAAGCGTAAATGCAGAGCAGTTTTGGATTTACGTCTGGACCGAAAACAGATTCTTTTTGATAACTGTCAGTTTCAGACTGTTCACATCGAGGTTATCGAGCGGCTGATCGGAACAAGCTCTCCTGGTCACATCTGTCCTTGTCTTTGTTTTACGAGTGTCAGACTCACATCAGGACTCCTGCTGATCTCTGAAGAACCACAAAGTCACACCGCTGTCACTCGCAAAAAGAAACCAGGAGTCAGAGAGTCGTTCAGAACCTGCAGCCTCTGTCAGAACCGAGGTCCATTGGAGGAGAAACGAAATGTCTTAGAATAGAAGTCCTGTTGTTTTTGGTTTTTTGGATTTACCATGTCCTGGATGACTGAGAATCTACACCAGCATGTTGTCCAAAAACAAAAGAGTCTGGGTTGTGATTTCTAAAGATTGGTGAAAAAAATAAACGTTTTATTTACCTCAGAGCCAGAACTGGTGTCTTAACTGGACTCACTGGTTCTTCTTATCCAGCTTCACCGTTAGCTTCAGTCAGGACTGGATGTTGGATAATTATTGGAAATGTGAAATCACTAACGTTCAGTTTGTACTTTCCTGAAATTGATCTGGAGTTTTATCAAACGTGCGCTGTGAAAAGCAAATTCTTTGCATGTTTTTCTCACGTTTTTATGAACAAATTGTTAATTCTTTGCCCGTATTGGCTCCTCTGAAACTTTGCTTTTTGTCGCTGCCTTTTTGTTTCAAACTCCCGATTCCAATCAGAAGTTTAAAGAATAATTGTTTCTTGATTTGCTTTAGTTTCAGGCCTGAAATGCAGGAATTGATGGTTATAACCAAATGAGATGCAAGCTGATGAGGCAAAGCATTAAACATCATAAACTGTTTACAAATACGTACATAAAAGTCAAAGTGAATTTCTCAGTTGCTGTTGTTTTTATTAAATTTGCATACAGCCTTCATTTGTTTATGATTTGGCTTATAGAGGAGCCAATAAATGACCTGATTCACGCTTTCAATCAGCCGTTTGGTCAAAACAACATTTAAACACTCTGTTGTAGGTGAAGTTTATGTTGAAAGAGCCTGATTTGTTGGCTGTGATTCCTTTTATTTAATCTTCCCTGCAACTGATCTGTGTATGACACACACACACACAGCTGCTGTCCTCCAGGTGTGTGATGACTCACGCCAAGCCGCTCGACTGTCAGGACTCCAAACATCCGCCTGCTGTGACTTACAGCTGGCCGGCCTGTCACAACTAACCAGGGATAGTAAACAATAACCTCCCTGGCAGGCGATTCAGAAATATGAGTCTGTGTTTCCCACCTCCTGCCCCCTTCTCTCTGACCATAACTCACCCAAAATACACTTGTTCCCTCAGTGCTCAGTGGTTGTAATCTCTGCAGCTCTCATTTTTCATTCAAGTGTTTTATTTATTGATTGTCTCTCCTGTGGGTCGCAAAGTTTGTTCTTCAGAGGCCAAACGTTCCGATGCAAGGTCTCGTTTTTGTCTTTAACCCCCCCTCCCGTCAGTAACACATTTCGTCTGTTTTCTCCCAGGTTCTGTATGCAAAAGAGCGCCAAGCTGGTGCCGGGGGTGACGTTGGACCTCATTGAGAAGTAAGTGGCGCCGTCTCCGTCTGTCAGGGCTCTTATTATCCAGTTTCCTGTCACTCCGCTCTCTGCCTGTCCTCTCAGAGTTGTTTTCCATCCAGCAGACGTATTTCCCTGCCTTTGTTTCCCTTCACCTCCGAAGTGGCGGCGGTTTGGCAGATTTAAAGCTTCGCATTTGCTAAAGTAACCCGCGGGCGCAGAGCGTGGAGTTTCTCCCTCAGATTGATACCAGCTCTCAGTACGGATGTCGTATCCAAAGTTTTAGTAGTTTCATTGAACCGTGTGGGAACGCCCCCGCCCCGCTCTCCCCCCTTTGCTTGTGGGGGAGGATAAAATGACGCTCATAAACTAAGTTAGTTGACTGGATTTTTTGAAAGAGTGAATAACTTTGCAGGAAAAAAAAACCTCCTGTCATCTTGTTGGAGAGCGCCTGGAGGAAGTGAAGCTGAAGAGTGTCTCTGCAGTCTCTTAATGATGTGGTGTTTTGTCACACCGTGTTTGCTAAAGGTGAATAATAACTTGTTTTTACTCAGACTGTCACATCAGTCTGCCACCAACCAACGACTTCATGCCCACACTAAAAAAAACAAGCCACACAGTTTTATGGCTTCCTTTCAAATATCTTGTTGTAGTGCTGGGCAATATAACGATACATATCGTGGGGATGATAGAAAAGTGTCTATTGTGATATTTTCTTCTATCGTTTCTGTCATTTCTATCATAATTATAAATAGTTCCCGATTAACTTTTGAAATCCATATTTACACCCAGATTAAACACTTATTAACATGCAGTACACAGAGACGAATTTAAATCTTACATAAAACACATGATTTTATTTATCCAGTCTACTGAAGGAGATATATATTGTTCGTGAGAATTAGCATAATGTTCTTGATTAAACACTGTGGAATAAATAGTACTAATAATACAAATACTGCTATTACTAATGAAAGTAATAAATAATGACTATAATAATAAATTAAATCTTTTTAATATTCACTGGTAATATTTCAGAAACTGAAACTCTTGAAAACATTTAATCAGAAGAGTGGCTCTTGTTAGAGGCGTAACGTTATTAGTTCAGGTTTTAATAAATGAGTTCTTCTGTGCAGCCTCAGTCTGTCGGTGTTTCGACTCGGTTTCGTCCTTTAAACTCCGAGGAACAGCTGGAATATTCTGCTGGGATGTTTTCTGTTCGTTCAGTCATCTGAAGCCTCCTGTGGGACGTGGAGAGGGAAAGGCGTCCAGTTTATTTTACTCCTAAAATACCTCCTGCTGCATTAAAACGTTTGTTAAATGTTTGTTTAACTCACAGCTTGGCTCATTTATTTGTCTCCTCGTTAACGTTAACTGAGCTCAACAGCAGAGGTTTCTTTCAGGAGGCTTGTTGTAAAAACACATCAGTAGATCCGGTTAGCTTAGCTTTAGCATCACTGATTCCAGGACGTCCAAACGTCTCTTCATGCGCCTCTTTTAACCCCACAGCTTCCTGTTATTCCTGACATTTAAATGTAAAACATCTCCTGTCTTTCTCCCAGTCTGATTGTTTATAATGTTTGCATTAGTTTTTATTAGGAGAGCAAAGAGAAGCTGCTTATATCGTCAGTAGCTTTATTTAGTTACCGTCTCTGGAAAAAAAAACGTTAATTGACAAAAACGATGAAAATAGTTTGTCAGAGAAATTAACAATGATCTGAACTCGGTCACTGTAATTGCTGTTGTGCAAAAAGTTCAGATCTAGAAGCGCTCAGGAGTGCAAACCACCGCCAATACCATAGATAAAGATCCACACCATAATCTGGATCACCACTAAAATGCAATTTGTTGTTTTTTGTGACAAACCCAACATTTACTAAGAGTTTAATCAGAATCTGTTCATTAGTTTTTAAGTAATCTTGCTGACTGATAGACGAACAAACCGACCCTGCTTGGTGGAGGTAAAAAGAATATTTTCATGTTTTGGTCGCCGTTCACGTCTGACTGGTTCTGTGGAGAATTATCCACTGAAAAGTATCACAAAGAGCTCCAGACTGTGACTGAAACAGCAGGATTCTTGAGATTTGCACAATATTTGCATTATTTTCCCAGTATAAGCGTACTCTTTTAAATTCAGTTTTTATTTCAAACCCAAGATTACACAGGAAGTACTGAAGTACAGTACAGCCACTGATGAACGACTCTCAAAGGCAGGAAGGGAAGTCTCTGAAGAAATGACGAATCCCTTTGAAGAAGGAAACCACTTCTCTTTCTCATTTTTCTCTGATTCGTTCTCTTCTTGACATCATTCGGTGGATTTGTTTGTGCTCCGAGCTCTCGTCTTTGTTTTATCGTTCATCATTCGTCCCTCCAGAGTCGTTCTGTGGACGACAGGAACAATAATGTTTGACCCGCTTGCTTGTAAGGAGAGTTTTAGCGCCCACAAACGTCACATTAGCTGACGTCAGAGGTGGAATCTTTTTTTTTTTATCTGGTCTTCTCTCCTTAGGCTGTGAATAGATTACCTTTTTTTTAAAAACAGAAAATAAAAAGCAAAAACATGATAGCATACTAGTTTTAGGAGTCAAACTAAAAACTCCAAACTGCTTTAATTTAATAATTTTAAAAATATGATAATTATGGTGCCTAAAATTGAACATTAAATTTACATCCAGCAATAAAATGTTATCTTTATATTGTTGTCATGATAATGGATGCTAACCTGTCAGTTTTGAGGCTTGAAAAAGGCTTGAAATAAACTTTTCTTAAATTTTATTACAAGAACTTTGGGGCCCCTGAGGGTTGAAGCGCTGCTTTGGTTCGTGGCGTGTCTTACGTGTCGTACAGAAGGCTAAATGTTGAGTCAGCTGATGTCCGTGGCACTTAAATAATAGATAGCCTCAGAGCTCATAAAAGAAAAATGACACTAAACCCATCTCACCTCTCGGCTCTGTGGAGCCGGACCAGCGTTCTGACGAAAGTCTCAAACAGGAAACGCACACTCTCCCTTTACCTTTCTTTCACCTTTAAGCTGTTTTAAACCCTTCAGCTAGTTGATTTAATGTCACTCATTAGAGAATTTATTTTTGTAACTAATAAAAAGTTATGTTTATATAATAAACACAACGTCATACGACAGTGATCGTCAACTGGTGGCTCCTGGGTTGCATTTGGCTCAAGGAAGCAGCCGATCTGGCCCGAGGAACATCAAAATGTTAAAGCGTCAGTGTCTCTGCTTCCTGACTCCTGTTGAGTGAGAACTGAAAAATAAGAGCCGCACCAGCTGGTGTTCGGCTGATCTAATACATTTAAACCCCTGAAGCTAACGTTAGCATCGGCGCGTTTAGCTGTGACGTCATCCACTGTTTTTAAACCGTCTGGAAATCAGACAAGAGAACACTAAAAATGTGTTAATCTTTGAAATAATCTCTCTATATTTGTGTCTAATGGGTCTTAAAAGTAAAACACAAAAAATAACACATTGGGGTGTTTATCTTCTTGCCTTATTCTGGTCAAACCCAAAGATGTTTTGGTAGTTGTTTTTATTTTTACTAATTTCTGATTGTCTTATTAAGTCTTTGCCTAATCCCATTGCTCCTCTTCCTCCCTGTTTTGTGCAGTCACACCGGGACGAAGGATGTCCGGGCAGGGGGCAACAAATACTCCAAAACTCATTTTCATTGTTAAAAATGTTTTTAGTGAAACGATAATCGTTGTTATTTTAAGTTCTGTTGCAGTATTGCTTTTAGTATATGCCCAATTATTCCTATCAAGCATTTAAAAAAGCAGAAATAGCTTTATATATTTCCTACTTTAAATTGGTCTTATTATCATTTATCTTTAACAAGCATAAAAACATGAAAATAGCTTTAAATTTCTCAGTTAAAATGATTTCAAGGTTTCGACAAACATTGTAAACGTTGCAGAAAGTGATGGTGAGCATGTTTTAAGAAGCTCTGGGTTTTTATGTCAACTTGAATCCAGCATAAATTCAGTTTTTAAAAATTGCATTAAGTGGTTTGGACGGCGCCTTAGAATAAAGAGCATTTTTTAACGCTTCCGATGAGTAAAAATAATACAGATTTTATTCACTTTAAGGCAGTAATTTAACTCTTTTTGTCTGAAGTCTAAACTCACATCAGGTTGCTTTCCTTGCTTATTATTCATCCATGTAAAGTGGCAGATCTCATTTTCCATTTTTTGTAAACGTTTGATTGTCCTTTAAAAGCGAGTGGGCGTGGGTATGAGTAAAACAACCGGGCATCACGCTCACTGACCGCTCACGTTGCTCGTATTGTTCCATTTAAAGGTCGCACACAAAATGGAAACGGCATTAAAGCGCTCATCGGCCATGAAATGTTGCAGTCGCATGTTGTAAAGATAACTCAATATAATGGCAGCTTTGAATAGTTGCATGTTGATGATTTGTTTATTAATTTGATCATCCCTCTGTCTCTGCTCCATCTGTGCGTCCTTCTGTCTCTGCTTCCCACATTCGTCCAACTCACATTCTGGATGCATCCAGTCACAAAAGCCTTTTTACATAAGAGAGTCACGAAGCGCGGATACTGTACGTCGGCTTCACCTGCTCCAGCTCTCCCTGCTTCCTCCACTCTCGGGCGGACATACTTGCTCATCTCTCCTTTTTCTTTTGTCTCAGAGGGGAGCTGAAACAAAAGATGTAGGTTGATCTGTATTCGCTGCCTTCCTCCTCTGAGCTTTTCTGCTGTGAGGCTGTTCCCCGGATCTTACACATCTCCCTTTCCTCCCTCTTCGGTCCGCTCAGACGAGTTTCTGACATCCAGTCTCGTCCTTAAAGGAGTCGTATGACTATAATAGCCCCTAAATTTAGAATACAGCAGGAAATACTGCATCGATTCAGTCATGAAATACTTCAGAGACGTGCTTCTTTATGTTTGATAAGATCTTTTCCCCTTTAATAGAGGACTCTGTAGCTTTATATCCAGACCTTTATAAACCTGAAGATCCGGTTATAAAATCCTGAACCACCAGTTTCATCATATTTGAGAGCAACGATGGACCAGAATAGTCAATAATTTGGACTGTAATTTACTTGTGGTTATAATGATGCACTGTGGCTCTCTAATACTCCTTTTGCACTTTGCATATCTTCCTTGTGTTTCTGTGTTTGTATTTAGATACGTGGCTGTAAGAAAAAAAACATCACAACTTTGCCTCTTTTTCCATATTGGTAGTACGCAGCATGAATGCGTAAACCTCAAAAAATTATTTATTTATTTGACCTTTATTTCACCAGGAAGTTTCTTCGTATTAACATATTTTTTTTATCAAGATGGCATCTTTACAAAGTGAAGTGAAGTGAGATTTATTTATTTAGCACTTTTCAGCAACGAGGCGATCCAAAGTACTTTACAACAGAAACAAAAACAGAATTCAATACAGAAAGAAACACAAAAAAGAAAAACACAACAATCATGTATAATCTAAATGAAATATAGGATAATCTAAATAAAATCACGAAACCAGACATATCTAAGCAAGAGCTAAGACAGTCAAAATAGTAGCTAAACTAAACAACATTTAGGAATCTAACAGTCTAACAATATCTAAAGTATGAGCTAAGATAAACTAAACTAAACTAAGTGTACAGGAAGGCTAAATAAGCTAAAACCTGACAAAAGCTAAAACAAATGGTACCAAACTTTCTAAATAGTTCCAGAAGGCCCGCTAGACAGCCGACATAAGAGTTACCAACTAAGATAATGAGGGGTGGGGGGGGGGNGGGGGGGTGAGAGATGACTCAGAAACAGCGGAGAGTGTGTGTGTGCGTGTGTGTGTAGAGGCAATGGAAGACGATGTGGTGTGTGTTTGTAGAGAAGTCCATGAATCACATCACAGAGGCCATTGTCTTCGATAATGTGATGGAATGTTTATCCACCAGCTTTGAACAGATCCACAAAGGAACAAAGTTACGAGCTAAAAATTACAATTCATATCAAAATACGTAAACGATACGAAACTTAATGCAACAGTTCAGTCTGCAGCAGTTGATAAATTACAACGTAATTCTGAAATGATTGATCATTTCTGATCCCACTGTTACAGTTTTACTTTTTCTTTGGTTGGTTAACTTTAGGACAAGAAAAGAATCATTTTAAAGGCATGTTGTTTATGTTTTAAGAAAATTAGAGCTCTATCACAGGGTTTATCGATTCCAAAAGTCAAAAAGTTTTAGATTTGCTTGTTCAGACACTTAAAAAACATGGAAAACTTATTTCTACAATATGCACAATAATCAGGAACTGTTCTACAAAAAGAAAAATTATATGACCTGTTGATTAATGTTAGGAATATGTTCAGACTTTAGTTTGGTTTCCTGGTTTGAATCAAAGCACAGATTTATTTATATTTTATTTATTTCATTTTAAAATGCATATTAGAGTCCAGAAAGTGACTTGTCTTCTTTCAGTTCATAAATTTATTTGGAAATTGGCAAAATTCTTAACGGAGAAACGCAAGAACGTACAAAGTGTGATGATATCAAAACTCAAATAAGTAAAGTAAGAAGAAAAAATTTAAATTACACAAACTTTGATTGATGTCTTGAGCCTGAACACCTCAGAGGCATTTTATTTTTTATCCGTCTGTCTGTTCATCCGTCCAGCGGGATGATTTTCCCTCCTCGGATGTATTGGACTGGATACGGAGCGGGGAGATGAAGTGCTGAGTGTTCATCCTCTCTGCTGACTTTCCAAACACCTCTGGCAGAGACTCAAAGTGCTGAGGAGTTGGCCGGCCCTCGTCGTTACACCGAGGACTTGTACCTGCCAGCAGCTTCACCGCTGCCATTATCTGTCACTTAGAGGCAGAGATGGAAGGCTTGGGTCAGGAAAAGTTCACTCTGCACATTCAAAAGAAAGTTGTTGGAGGATCATTAATGACTTGATACGCTTCGTATTATTTTATGATGTTTACTTGGTGTCACATTTTGCTGATAATTCAAACTAGGTTCAAGGCTTCTGGCAGAGGAAAACAACAGATTTGGCTCGTCTCTGTGCTCTGGTGTAAAACTAACGATGGTAAATGTTTGGGAGTGACACGCTGAGGGAAAATTGGATGAAAACACTTTGTGTTGGTAGTATTATGCAACACATGTTTATTACTAAACCCGCTTTATTTTTTCACCAAATGTTATCTTTAAAGGTAATATTTTAGGACAGATTCACTTTTGTTAAGGTGTTCAGATGATAAACATTTTGTTTCTGATGTTAACGTCAGTAAAAATACAGCTTGCACTTATTTTTTGAAGGAACTCAGCAGGGAAGTTGTTTCAGACATCTTGGAGAACAAACCACAGATATTCTGTGGATGTAGGTTGACTTAAATCCTTCTTTATCTTTGTTTAATTTATAAATAAAGACGAGGTCAGGGCTTTGTGTGGGTTGTGACGTTACTTCTAGGAATTTTTGGAGGAAACCCGTTTGGGATCTCGTTCTTTTGGTCATCCAATGTGAGGGTTAGAACATAGATGGACCAGTAAATCAAGAACTTTTCTTTCTTCACCACGACTTACTGAAGCAACGCTCTCTTTACTGAGGACGAAACCTCAAACTGGACGTTTGAAGTTGTAGCCTTGGATGATTTCTGCAGGTCTCCGGTGATCTAGAGTTCACAGAAACCAAGTCGAGACGGGTTCAAGATGCCTGCGACAACTTTGACTACTTTTCGGACTAATTTTCGAACATATTTAAAGTTCAAGCAGCCTTTGTGACATTTTGAAGACTCCCTCATGAATGCTGTTCACCAACTAGTCGTTAACGGTCCCAGAGGAATACTTTCTGCTTCTGATTTCGTCTCATCATTCCAGATCGCCTCAGGTTTTATGTCTTTGTGTGTAGTTGAGTAACTGTTTCCTCATAGGAAGTGTTACTTTTTGACCACAGTTCTTCCTCTTCTAACCTGACATTCCTGGTCAGTAGATGGCTGTGACTGGGTCCCGCAGGTTTTCGACAGACTCAAGCCGCTGGACATCGTCTGATTCCAAAGACAAGTCGGCTTAATGTGACCACTGAGATACGATCCTCAACACTTCCCATTTCTTTACGTCTCTTCAAAAGAGCTTGAACAGCACATCCTGAAGCTCCAACCGGCTTTGAAATTTTTGCCTGGGGAGATGTTTCTGTCTTTGTTGTGTCTGGTTGCTGCGCTCCATCTTGCCGTGATGTCTGACCTGAGACACGAAACTTTCCACAGCCTCACCTCAGCGGCAGCGATTGGCTCGTCTTCAACCGGTTTTCAGTCTTTTATGCAACTGTTTCTATTTCAGATACTGACTGCAGTCCGGTCACTGTTTATTTTTTGTGAGTTTTATAAATATTTTGCTGCTGAGAGTCCTTGTCAAGTCAAATGAGCACACATTTATTTATGTTTCTTAGTTTGAAGACCATCAGAACGATGTAATGTCTCTGCATGTAACTATAGATTAAATGTTTGCTGATGTCCCTCTGATCCCAACTTGCAGCAGCTTTGAGTGCGTAAACACGCAAATATTTAATTCCTTGTTTTCCGTGAGTAAGAAACTTAATGTCTGCAAATGTTGATTTGATCACGACGTGTTGTAATCGTCTGGAGCAGTTGCCACCTCGTCCTGTGAGTAAACTACGTGACACTCGGCGAGCGCGGCTGACACGGTGCCATCTGTGTTGTGTTCTGCGTGCCGCAGGATCCCTGGCAGGCTCAACGACAGACGCACGCCACTCGGAGAGCTCAACTGGATCTTCACCGCCATCACCGACACGATTGCGTGGAACGTGCTGCCCAGAGGTGAGGCTTTATGCACAGTTTGGTTCTGCTCACCGAGGCATCCTGTCTAACTTGGACTCAAGATAATTAAAAAAGAAAACGATTGTACTTTTGGTGGGTTTAAAATGTGAACTCCTACTACCCGAAACTTGAAGCTCACCAGCTGCTCAATAAGTAGGTATTTTGTGTCAGAAATCTAACATTTGGTTTACATTTTTCTAACATGCACTGGTTGCTGAAACTTATTTTTTAAACCATGTCCAAACTCATCCTCCAAATAGGAAAGGTTTAATCACAGATATAAAGCAGGACCAGAAGAGATTTTAAGCTTTAAATCTTCACATCTTCAGTTTATATAGATGCATTAAGGGCCACAAGTTGTAGATTAAATGAACTATATTGATAGATTTCTGTTTTTGTCTTTCTGACAACAAAGAATGTTTTGGATTGTAAATATTTTGAAAATTTTGCATTTTGCAAAATTTATGCATGTGGTCCAGACACTTCAGTTCATGAGTTACTTTGCAAACAGACAGACAAATAAACGCTCTCCCACAGATACGGGACATCTCATTGTAAAAATAAGATCTTATTATATATTTTGCTTGAATAAGCTGGTGAGAAAGTAGACACTAATGTTGGTGATGAGTTTGCAGATTCATTACAGGCCCTCTAAAATCTTAATTTGAACATGTCTCAGCGATGATGAAAAATGAAAAGTCTCATGTGATCCACCTCTTAGGGAACCAGAACTGCGACATCTTTTTAAAAAAAAGCTGTAATTTTGGGGCGTCAGCAGTACTTTAAGGCTTTCAGAACATCAGAACATCCCCTGTGGCTGAAATTATCAAGACGTTGATAGAAAATGCCTGAGGTGCAGTTTGTGCAGGTTGGCTCTTCAAATTGAGATTAATTGTGTTTAGAGCTTCTAACGCAGTAATTGGAGATATCACTTCTGCCATAATTTAGCGCACACAGCACCGCCACTAACCATCACCCACGGGCCTAACTGAAGCACACACACTACAGACTTCTGACATGCACAGGTGGATACGGATACATTTGTTGGTACCTTTACTCCTTATAGCTTCATTTTCTGTGAAAATCAGGTGTCTAATGTACCTGTTCCCAAAGTCATCTCCCTGCAGGTCAAAACACAGCGAATGTGGATCCAGAGATGATCTACAGATTTCTAACTAACTGTGGATCAAGCCAATCACGTTTCCCGAATCCAGCCCTCCCACTTTGGGGATGCCCCCGCCCCTTTTTGTTCTGCAGAGTCTTAATAGTTTCTGGGACTAAAGAGACAGAACCGTAGCTCGTGGACAGTCACATTAGCTGCGTTTTTGATTAATATGGAAGTTAACGACACACTCATCTGCATCTGTAGATGTTTGCATTCGCGGCACACACAGATTACCTCATCGCCCACCTGTTTCACGGTCGCCGCTCACATCCAGTCACAGACTCGGGGCGTCCCAGGAGACAAACTGTATCCCAGTTAGAATAGCAATGTGACAACGCTGATGGCTGCCAAAGCCTTTTAAAGCCTCGGGGCTGTGCTGTTAATGAAGCAGCCCACATCAGAGAGGAGCCCCGTAATGAAGGTGCTGCACACACACACACACACACACACAGCATCTGTACACACAGTCCCTTATGAAAAAAAAGCCCCGGCACAAAAACAGTGAAATTATAATCATAAGCCAGAAGAGTGGCAGGGGATCAGCCGGGCCCTGTTAAAGGAAGTGACTGAATACATTAATGAGATAAAGATAAATCTGGGTTTTACTTGTCCTCTACTTTCTGTAATCAAACACACAACTCTGCCTGCTTTTCTTTCAACTGAACACTCTGTTCTAATCATCTCAAAGGGCGATAATGTTTTTGCCTGTGTCTGCACCTTCAGCAAAATATCTCATGAACCACGGGAATAATTTGAACGAAACTCTCGGAGAGTAATCACTGGATCTACAACTTAAGAACATCTGGAGTCAACCCAGTTCAAGCTAAGCCACTTTAGCAAACATAAATGGTTATAACTCAGCTTATTTTAAACACAAATCCTCTAATTACCAACTGATCGAGAGAAATCTGTTTGAAAACTTTGACTGTGTCTGTCTGTTAGCAAAATATCTCCTGAACCAATGAGTAGATTTGAATGAAACACTCAGACAACATTCACCAATTTTACAGATGTTGAGCAAAATTCTATATTGTTTATTTTATAAATTATGTTTGTAAGTGATTCTATAAATACTACTTTTAAGTTTTGTATTTTATTTATTGAGCTCATGAGTTCACACGCAAGGTTTGACCAAAACGGCTGTAATTCATCATAAGTTTAAAGTGAAAGAAGATGGGCTAGGCCTTAATTAAACTTGCCCCATTTTCCTGTTTTGTATTTATAATTTTGGGTTAATTTTATTCACTCTCTGCCCCGTTTCCGTCCGCATCCTGATTGATAATTTCTATTTTCTCTCCTCCTTTCAGATCTGTTCCAGAAGCTGTTTCGTCAGGACTTGCTGGTGGCCAGCTTGTTCCGCAATTTCCTGTTAGCAGAGAGGATAATGAGGTCGTACAACTGTACTCCAGTCAGCAGCCCCCGCCTGCCCCCCACCTACATGCACGCCATGTGGTAAGACTCGCAGACGGGGCTCGGGAACGCAGCTGTCGGTAGTTTTCAGGAGGAAAACGGAGAATCGGCCTCAAGGCCGTGCTGTTTGCTCCTATATGTAGCAATTAAAGGCCAAACAGACTTTCTAACAGGTTTGTTTTTTATTAGAAAAGGGACAGTGTGCTCTTTTTTTATGTTATGGTATGCATATTTAATGAAAGCAAATGGTTTGTTTTAAAAAGCCACTTGGCTTTTAGAAAGGTCCAAATTAGCCTAAGGGGCTCATTTGTTAAAATGTTATGAGCTTGTTAAGTTTACAAAAACTGCTCTCAGAAACTTTTTTATGTTTATGTTATATTTGTAATCGATTTTTTTGTTTTAAAGACAGTTTTATCACAGTTGGATGTTTCATGATGTTCTTCAGAGATCTTACTCGGCTTTATTTTGTGCGTTTGGTGCAGCTTTTTGTCTAAAATTAGCCTGTCGTTGCAGAAAAACTACAAACAAGAGCTTGTTTAATCACAAAAGTCAACTAAGTGTTCTTTATCTAGTTGATGATACACAAACTTTGCATTAATCAGTCTGAATACTCCCATTATGGCAGGATTACAAGTTATTAATATGAATAGTTTTAGCCATGATGCTGCCACGCTGGCCGAACCAGCACATAAATTGTTTGTAATTTTTTTTTTCTTAGTCGGTTTTACAGATATTGAGCCAACGTTTGCTGTGGTAGTAGCTGAGAGTCGTTCACATCACCTAGTCTGAGTGCGACACAACCTTGGCTTTAATCTTTTACGTCATTGGGTCACAGATTCACTCTCCTGTCCAGGAGGTGGCGATAACGAGTCAATTTATTAAGCACCTCGTGATATAAAAGTCCTTGAGTGATTAATTGTACAAATGTGAATGACACAAATGTTACCTCAAAGCGAGCTTGAATATTGTTTCTTTCTTTAGCTTGTGGTCGTAATCTTTATTTTTTAAAATGGAGTCGTATCATTGCACATTTGGTGTTGGCACCAAGTCGGCACTGTTTATAGTTTGGAGCATGCAGGACCTTCATGATCTGCTGCAGATGAACGTACGTCTCACTTTCCCAGACCCAAGCAGACTACCTTTATTAACCGACCCGCAGGAACTGTTGTTTTGGTTCTGAGCTCAGCATCCCAGCATCTTTCATCCCCATTTTTCTGACTCTTAACAAAGCCAAGGTGAGAAGAAAGATCAATATCTGGATATGAGCCATGTCTCTGTGCTGATTTCTGTTGCATTGGCAGATCATCGTTCCCACAGCGCTGCTCGAGATGCTGTTCACGTGTTCAAACGTGTAACGGGTCACAGCGCTGTCCTTCGTCTGCAGTCACTGCTCCAGAAGGAAAAGAGCTGCACGGAGAATGTAAATACACAGTTATTGTATCCATTTTAAGCTCTTGAATCACTTCTCAGCTTCTCAAAATAAATATTGTAGAGGAGGTCGGAGCTAGCACGTGTAGGTGTTTTTATACGTTCCTGCCTGCAAACATATGTATACTCCTCAGGCTGTTTTCTTCTGTAGTTTACAGTTTTTATTTTTGCACATTGTCATGCTGTAAAGACTTCTTTTCTTCTACTGCTCTTTACTCCTGGAGCAACCCATAGTTTCTCTCTTCTTTGGGCGGCCGCATTGTTTTAGATTGTGGGTCCTTTTCAGTGTTAACCACCCAAGAAAGTTAGAGCACATGCAGTATTAAGTAGGACAAAGCAATAACAAAGAAGTGCTTTAGGAGCCCAGGCAACGAAACGGGGAGGACAATAAATGCTGGAGATAAAAGGCAAATGGGAAAATCAAAGTTTAAAGGGGTTTAGACAGGAACAAGGAGGACGGAGGGGGGAATAATAAGTGATTTTAGGGCTCGTTGATTGATTTTGGGCTCGAACACAAACGGCTACTGTTATTGAAATGGAGCAGAATAAGACAGGAGAAATAAACCTCAGGCTGATTACTCCCCCGAGGACACTTTCAGTGTCGGGAGAGTCTGTTGTATACGTGGACTTGTTGCTGCACCGCTCTCTGCAGGAAACTGGAGAAAAGAGCTTAGTCAGCCGCCAAATGGTCCCCTGCACACTCCCGTTCTCAGCTGCTCCCCCCGTTTCACACACAAAACACGCACACGGGTTTCTGAGATGAGTCACTCCTCGGTTGTCTCAGGCGAGTTAACGCTGTCATGTAGCAACCTCCACCCTAA
Source organism: Kryptolebias marmoratus (assembly GCF_001649575.2). Classification (NCBI taxonomy): domain Eukaryota; kingdom Metazoa; phylum Chordata; class Actinopteri; order Cyprinodontiformes; family Rivulidae; genus Kryptolebias; species Kryptolebias marmoratus. The sequence goes on from NC_051432.1 coordinate 27,950,915, forward strand.
GAGTGTGTCCTCGCCGATAAAGCTGCTCGGTCGGCCTGTTTTCACGCCGTTGGGTTACATAAAAACCAGCAGGGATAGATATGAGCTGGCAGGATTTTCTACTCAGACTCCAATCACCGTCCTCAAAGTTATGAAACCGAAAATTTGCATTTTGTTGCCTAATTTGGTGAAAAAAAGAGAAAACTAATAGACATTTTAAGATATGAAATTACACTATTAGAGCTTTTTATTTAATTATGGCTCATTGTTAGACTGTTTTTTTGACTATTTCTTAATTATAGAAATTAATAAGAAAGTTTAGACTTTAAGCACAAGATGTCTTTGAATTTAAATAAGGAGTTTCTGTTGTGTCAGCAAAAATATCTCATGAATCAGGGACAGATTTTAATTAAACTTATTGCAAAGTTTTAAAAACTTAACATCAGTTATCACTCAGAATATGTGTTGAAGATGACTCTCAGCTGCTACCACACCAAATTTTAGCTCAATATTTGCTAAATCATCTGAGTTTTAGCCATTTTTGTGTTCGCTTCTGTCAATTAGTTGTGCTGGTCATCTGGATATTTTGCTAACAGGTGAAGAGTTACACCCATAGATTACTTTCTGAAGGTTTCATTAACGTTTGTTTCGTTTATGAGATATTCTGCTAACAGACAGACACGGGTCTAAGGGCTCTAAAGATGTAACTGCACACCTCATTAGCTGCATCTTAGTGTAGTTAAATGTTATTTTAGACAATTAAAATAAACTTGAATGTTATTCCTTGTTAATGTTCATCAGTTAGAAATTACATCCTGTTATGTTTTAGTCTTAAAACTTTACTGATATTTATTGTGTGGAAACATTGTGAATTATAGATATTATTTAGTATTTTTGCTGCAGCTAGCATTGTGATTTTAATAATGTCTGATTTATCTCAGGTAATAAGATAAAAAATACCTGCATGTTAACCGACACCTGCTCTTAATAATGCAGTCAGTTTTCCGCAGTTAGTATTTCTGCTGAAGGGCTTTTTTATTTTCTGCTGCTGCTCTATTTGCAGGAATAGCCATCGATGTTTTCCACCATTGTATGTTTTCATGTTGTACATTCATCAGTGGGTCCATTATATCTTTAGCACTGTGCTGTCGACCTGGAGTGCAACTCTATTATATCACTCTCGGATAATGGGAAAAGCCATTTAGGCAGCAGAAAGAGTCTCAGACTGAGTGAACTCGGCGTCGCTCGTTCAGCATCACATTACATTGCTGTGCATCGACTGGGAACATGAATCAACCCCTAACTCGTGCTAACCGAGAGGAAAAAGCCCCGGCGAGGCTCAGAGTTCAATTTGCTGCAGGAAAAAGGAGCGGGAAGAAGGAGGTTGAGAAGAGAAACGGGCACAAAGGGTAAAGAGAGAAGCTGTGATAAGGTTTAATGTGAGTCGCATAACCCCATTAATTAGAAATGATGACTGTGGAAGGAGGGCTGGCATTTAGAGTGGGATTAAAGACTCATCACTGCCCTCTCCAGGTCCTGGAGATGGGAATCTCACGAGGTGGCCATGTTTGGGGTGCAATAAATGGGTGAAAAATGTGATCTGAGGAAAATGATTTGGAGCAGTGAGGAGAAAAACTGTGACTGGTCTGCAAAGAGTCCCGACCTCCACCCAACAGATCACCTTTGGGATGAATTAGAGCGGAGACTGTGAGCCAGGCCGTCTCATCCAACATCAGTGTCTGAACTCACAGATGAGCTTCTGGAAGAAAAAACTCCCATAAACTCTCCTAAACCTGAGGAAAGCCTTCCCTGAAGAGTGGACCAGCATCAGATGAAATCCTGTGGATTAAAAATGAGACGTCACTGAAGTTCACGTGTGTGTGAAGGGAGCCGAGCGAATACTTTTGACAGTATATTGTAACTGTCAATATAACCATTGAATTGACATATTATTTTTATATTTTACATACATTGTTTTGCTTATATTCTGTACATTTTCTTAATATATGCATGCACTCGTTTTTGTATTTTTAATATTGTTTAATTTTGTTCAAAATTAATACATTTACAATCCCTGCTTCTTGTTTTTCAATTACAGGTGCTGGTCATAAAATTAGAATATCATGAAAAAGTAGATTGATTTCAGTAATTCCATTTAAAAAGTGAAACTTGTATATTATATTCATACATTACATACAAACTCATATATTTCAAATGTTTATTTCGTTTAATTT
>NC_051432.1:27954467-27971496 GCF_001649575.2 Kryptolebias marmoratus
AATCATCAAAATTAAACGAAATAAACATTTGAAATATATGAGTTTGTATGTAATGTATGAATATAATATACAAGTTTCACTTTTTAAATGGAATTACTGAAATCAATCTACTTTTTCATGATATTCTAATTTTATGACCAGCACCTGTATATTAACCACAGTTAAGATCTCTATAGTCACTTCTTTGTCTTTATAGCTATTAATTTAAAAACCCAGAGTCAGGCTAATCATAAAGAGTTGATATTTTAATTTGTGCTGACTTTAGGGGCTCTTTTTCAGGCTGTATGATGTAATTCTAACGTTGTTTGTGTTTCTGTGCTGCCTCTCTGCAGGCAAGCCTGGGACTTGGCCGTGGACATCTGCCTTTCTCAGCTGCCTACCATCATTGAAGAGGGCACCGCCTTCAGAGTGAGTGTGTGTGTGTGAGAGAGAGAGAGAGAAATAAACCGACGCCGAGATGTTTTTAAAATGTAGACAGATCCTTATAGTTGTGTTTTTGTAAGGGAGGGTGAGGGTTACAGGACATCAAACTTTGATGGATGGCTTCTGTCCGCCTCTGATGTCTGAAAGCACCAAACGGTTCTCGTTTTCACTGCAGCTTCGCCTCCATCAGCATCAGCACCATCCCTGATAATTACTCAGACACACACGTTCCCAGAGGATGACGCTGTAAAGTGTCAGATCTTATAACTCAAGCGTGAGTGTCAAATAAAAAAATAGTTTGAAAACCACTGGCCGTGCAGTTTGGATATTGTTTCATTTCCTGACGTGGCAGCAGACGCTGAGTGGAAACATCGAGCTGATGATCAGTTTAAAAAACTCTTGATCAAGACGTTTTTGTGCTTGAATAAGCCGACAAAACTGAGAGCAGCAACACGTGCTTAGTTCTGCAAACTAATCGGGAAACTTTACTGCTTTGATCCGGACCTTTTCCTCCGTCCACCTGGCCCTCGGAGGAGAGCATCTTGTCCATCGGCCCCCCGGGTGCAGTTTTTCTTCCTCGCTTTCTTCTGCACCGAGACCAAAAACACTTACCGGCACCGTAATTGAGCCTCTGAGGACTGCTAAAGAAGAGCTTTCCGTTCCTCTTTCAGGAGCCTTTAATTCCCGTTTGATGTGCTTCAGCCGTGCACGTCATTTACAGGAACTTTGTCATGACTAAATGTCGGCCTGCAGAAAGCATTATGTCCACGATAAGCTCTTCAGATTCCAAGGTTTGATGTGCTGTTCCTAACATCCATCGCTGCCTTCACCGACATATTTTATTTTGAACAATGAAAAGTTGAGGAAAAACAAACAAAAAATAAAACCTAGCTCTCCTTAAAGGAATGCATATCACCCACCGTCCTGCAAGTTCTAAATGAAGATTTCCACAGCTAATCAACCTTTAACCATAAAAATGGCTAAAACCTTTTAAAAAATCTACAGACACTGAGCTAAAGTTTGATGTGGTAGTAGCTGAGAGTCATCTTCAGGACATACTTTGAGCTCTAACACAATCATGAATAATTTTTGATCAAAATGGCTCCAACTCTGTCCCTTCGCTTCATGAGATGATCTTAGTCTGAATTTCTTCATGAAGCTCTGAATTTGCTAAATTCTTTTTTTTTGTTTTGCTGGTATTTCCCACCTCTTCAGCTGTCAGTGAACGCAGCGTTCTGATCGTTCCTGCACGCGGCGTGGTCAAATAACCTGCAGGCAGCGGCCAATCAGGAAGCCCGCCGCGGCAGCTGGGAGAAATGAAGAGCAGCGAGGAGGGAAGCTGATCATGATGGATCAGGATTTATGTTGTTACTGCAGTGCAGTGTCACCTCTCAGCTCGTTACGTTGGGCCTTTTATAAACTGATGAGCTCGTCACCGCAGACTGGCTCAACGTGTGTGTGTGTGTGTGTGTGTCTGTGTGAGACTGAGCATTAAAAACAAATGAAAGCTTTACCATCTGTGTGATCATGTGTGTGTTTGTGTCCACAGCACAGTCCGTTTTTCGCAGAGCAGCTGACAGCGTTTCAGGTGTGGCTGACGATGGGAGTGGAGAACAGAAACCCTCCTGAGCAGCTCCCCATCGTGCTGCAGGTACACACACACACACACACACACACACACACACACACACACACCTCTTTGGTATGCATGGAGGTGCTACATTAGCTTCAAACTTCTTTGCAGTTATCAGACATCTTAATGATATGAGAGTCCATTTTAAACCATTCGCTCTGTTGTTTCTGCCCTACATTATACAAAAAAATCACAAGATGACTTAATTACCAGCATCACTTTCAGCCCGAGATAAAAGAAAACACTTTGTTTATGTAGGGTTGTTTTTTTTTGTTGTCAACAGCGGTGCAGAATGCCGTGATGGAAGCTTTAAAATAGGTTGTGAAAACACAAGTTTACTGGATTCGCTGCCTCATATAGATGCTGCAAAATTAAACAGAAATCCAAGCTTCTGAAAAACAAAAACACCATTTTTATAGAGCAGCTGGCAACGTATTTTGGACTCATTTTATCTAAAGCTGTTTTTGTCAGAAAGAAGAAATTATTTTCCTCAGAGGAGGTTTCCTAGTTGTTTATCAGTTAGTAATGCTGTTGGCGCCGCGTTAGTTTCTCCCTCCACCAAATTGTACCTTTGCACCCCTGGTCCCTTTGTATCCAGGGTAGAAAAAGAAGCTTTCTGCTACGGGTCTCTTTGTACCCACTTCGTCCCCACTTCTGTTCGTCTTGTACCCACCTTGTTAGGAATACTTAGAGACTCGTTATCTCTAAAACACAGTTTATGACATATAAAAAAATGAAGATTCTGTGAATTTGGCTTAGAAATTAGATTTTAGATTGAGTGTTCCGTGCACAGATGACGATTATTTAAATTTTGTAGGTGATGATGTTGCTACAAGCTGTTTCAGCAGCGCGGTCCCAGTATTTAATCTTGATGAGATTTCCTTGCTGGCTGCTGTTCGAGGCAGTGCCAGCGCTTCCAGTGACGGTGCCAGAGATCATGTATTTTAGCTGCTTGGACTGAATTCTCATGAATCAATGGTAACGGATGTAAAAAGCCATCAGTGTTGCAAGTTGCATGGAAAGGGTTTTATTTTCCATTATGCAGCAATAGCACCTTGATTAAACTCGCAAATCACCTGCCAGGAGTGCATCGGTAGCCTGGGATATTACGGCTACAGGGCTGCTGCTTACCGCTCCTCTCTCCTCCAAGGCTTCATTTATTAGAATTTATTACTCAAGACACACTTTTTCCTTCCTCACTCTTCCACCTCAGAAGTATGAAAATCCTGCGTGGAAGTTCAGTTCTCAGCTTTTTGGGCTGATTTTCTTTATTACAGCCCTGCAGTCAGACCTGTGACAGGAGTGGTGGCTGCTGCTGAGCTCGTGGTGGTGTTAAATTTGATGCTGCGCTCTGGTCCTCCCGCAGGGTTGTACGGTTGTGGCGTTGCATTATATCAAAGAGTAGCAGCAGCATGAAGCTGTCTGCGCTGAATGGTAATTTCCTGCTGAGTCAGCGCGCTGCGAGTAGCACCACATCCATACAGCAGTTCTGTCGGGACCCGTTAAAAGACAGGGAAAAGGCGGAGTGATTGAGGAGTGCTCATATGGCGTGTGTGTGTGTGTTTGGAAACAGCAGCAGCCTTTAAGAGCATCCAATTTCCTGCAGCTTTACCGTGTGAGGGCACTTTGTCTCTAATGCAACGCACACATTTAAGCACACGGTTGCATAAGAATGAAGTCTGGCACTCGGGTTTATTATTTAATGCTCAAATATAACCTGGTTCCATTTGAAAGATGGAAGACTGACAGGAAATCCATCAATAATGCTCTTTAATAAAATGAGCAAAGGGACAACAACTCAGCCGATGGGGAGACGCTGCGCTGCGTTGTCTTGACAACAGCCATTTCATTTTAAAAGGATTAACAGATTGTGCAAAAGGGATTATAACGTCTAAAAGTCACAACGTTACGACACCAGGAAAGCTATCATGCTGGTTTTATTCTTTGTCGCATCACTATAGTGATTAAAGAATGTGTGTGCCAGAAAGCGTGACGGAGTGTGCAACAAAGCTCACATTACACGAGGGAGTGTTTACTTGTTGCACCGAGGAAGACTGTGATGAAAGTGCAGCACGTAGAGCTCGGTTATGTTGCAGTGTTGATCTGGAGTCTTACTCTGTGCTTGTTTTAGTCACACTTGTTTTTTATTAGAGGAGTAAAGAAAGCATTGAAGCAGTTACAGTGGTCCCTCGTTTGTTGCGGGGGTTCGGTTCTGAAAAAGTCCGCAAAGTGGTGACTGTTTAATTTTTCCCTATTCAAATACATGTTAAGGCCTCGTAACCCCGCTTCGCACTCTTTATAAATCTTTCCAAAACTGTCATTAACATTTTCTACATTGTCACACAGTTTACACTCTCAGAAACCTGCATAATTTTAACAACATGATGAAATTCTGAATGATTACTCACCCGGTAAAATATATTACAGTTGCTCTGATGGCACTGCATCCCCACCCTCATCAGTAACGTTGTTTTCTGGTTAAAGCTTACTGCTGCTGTCGTACTTACATTTTTTTCCTCCTTCTTTATGTACCGAATGGAAGCTTTTCCCTTCTTTTAGCATGTCCAGGAGTTCAACCTTTTGAGCGATGGTTAGCATCTTCCTCTTGCGCTTGGGTGCTGAAGGCCCTGGACGTTTAGTCGACATTAGGCTTGAAATAAATCCAACTTTTTGAACGAAAAAAAAAATCGCCAACACACTTCATCGTGAAGTAACACTACCGTATTAAAGCAAAAGCGATCAGGAGTCAATATGAAAACTACAGTTTAAGAAAACAGGCTGCAACAAAAAAAATCCACGAAACAGTGAGACTGCAGAAGGTGAACCGCGATATGGCGAGGGACCACTGTATTTGATTTTTGGTCAAGAAATGATGATTAGGCATATCCTTCGTCATGCAGCCAGATAATGATCCGAAAGGCACTGCCAGAACAGAGGCAGGAAGTGGAAGGTTCAGACTGGTCAGGTCCAAACAGCATTTTATCTGCTAAAGAAGAGACTGAAGGGGTTAAACTCTTAAAACAAAGAACTGAAAGAGGCTGGAAGCCTGGACCGGCAGCAGAAAAGCAGAATGCCAACGGGACATGACACCTGGGCAACAGAAAACAGCTGTCAGTCACATGTTCCAATAATTCTGCTCACCTAAAAAGTTTTCTGTCTTCTAAACTGTCTCTGATCCAGATGTGAACACCTGGAAATAAAAGCTAAAGCGTCGCTCTCTTGTCTCGGATTCATCTTTTGATGTCAAACCCAAATGTTTTCTGTTCCACAGACTGAAGTACTGAGGTCCAGAGATGTGCAAAGAACACAAACATCTTTTTGTTTTGGAAAGTTTATGAATAAAATATTGACTTCACAAATCAGTTCTAAATAAATTAGAAGTAAACGTGTTTTAGATGTTTTATCAGAGCTGATTTAAGGTCCAAACACCAAACAATAGCCTTCTATCCAAGCACTGGATCAGAACCTCCTGCAGACCCGTCATCTCTCCCGAATCGAATATTTTTTATTGTTTTGTAAAATGAGACGTATCGCTTTCTTTCATTAATCACAGCAGATGTTTGTCTCTGAACAGAGCCTGCTCTCCTCCCACACTGACGGGGTTATTTTAGTTTTTAACGGATCCTTGTTGCACCTTCAAAATATGAGACAACGTGTCGTTAATTTGTTTCTGTTTTTCCACTCCTTGTTTTACTATTTAATTATAAAAAAAAAATCAATCCAATTTAGGAACTCTTCTGGTTCATTTTAAGCATAAAAAGACAAACATCTTGTATTTTAAATTAATTTTCTGTATTTAAACACTTATTTTTTGTTTTTCAAGAAAATCCAATTACCAGACCACTTCTGAATAATGCAGATAAAATGTTTATCAGTGTGATGATGAAGATGAGGTGAGAAAGATGGTACCAGGAAAGAGTTCTTGCCCTTTGGCTTTTCTGCACACACACACACACACACACACACACACACACACACGGGAGCATCGATGTTCCCACACTCTGTGTTGGATCCGGAGGCAGCCACGGGTCGGTCTTCCCCCGGCCTCCTCCTGTTTCTGCGGTCACGCTCGCAGGTCCGAGTCCCCCGAGGACTCTGCTCATGCTCGGTGTGTAGGTGGAGCTGCTCGCGTGAGCCCGAGTTCCTCCATCTGCTCGTTCCCACGCACAGTAACAGTCACATGGGGGGTGGTCCAGTGTCCTGGCTTCACGCAGGTTTTTTCTGCCGCTCTGCAGAATCACTGCACGCTCAAACACGTATACAGTTTTAGCACCCGCCATATGCGTTCTAAAAATACTCCTCTGTGGCCTGAGCGGCTGCATCGTGATCCTGGTTGGCATCGATATCGCATTACATCAACACAAGTTAAACCTCGGGTGCTGTCACACACTGACGTCTCTATAAGAGACCAAATCAAATGGCAGCCAAGAGGACGGATCCAACCTCACACACACGCTCTCAGTAAGCGTTCTGGTTCTTCTGTGAGAGAGCCACCTGTTTCGCCCCACCTCTCTGCTGTTCCTCCTCCTCCTTTAAATCCAGACTTCCCTCCTGAGGGCTGCCATCAGAACTAGTTCATCTGGTTTTGGAGGCACCCTGGTTCACCTTTGACCTCTGCTTTCTTCCAGGTCCTCCTGAGCCAGGTGCATCGGCTGCGGGCTCTGGACCTGCTCGGACGGTTTTTGGATTTAGGACCGTGGGCCGTCAGTCTGGTTCGTTCATCTCCTGTGATTCTGTTTGACAGCTCATGTCATTTATCAGCCTGATTTAACTGATCCACAGAATTTTCTTTGTGTCATTCCATTCGAACATCACAAAAATCAACAGAAGTCCTCACGGTGACCTGATAAAACCTTGAAAACAGCAGATTAGAGGGCCGGATCTCACTCCAAGCAGCACTTGAAAGTTGGCAACCCTGATTAAAAAAATGTGTTCAGTGAGTTGAACTCAAATAACTTTGCAAAGAATAACTTTCCCTCCTAGAATTCGATTAGATAAATAAAATCCCCCAACTGTCAGTGCTAAACTGGCCTTGGAAGATGGTCAGTTCATCTTAGTTTAGCGTAAATTGAGTTAACTGTGCTTTTTATCAATACTGTTACTCACATTTATCAGCAGCGCCCTTTCTTACCTTTTCATATCTTTTAAAGCAAATTAACTAAAGTGTTTAACTAAATCTCGACACTGAATAGGGACATGCTGCATGTTTTAACATAAGTGAGATCACACTTAGCTGTGGCTGTGCAAGCTGCTGCTTTCACCTCAGCTGAACGTGGCGTGAATTTATTTCATTTAAAAAGTTTGGATTAGCAGGAAATGTTCTGGTGAACTTGGTGGTTTTAATCAGTGACTTTGTAGACGTCTGGGTAGATGCAAACAAAACTTCAGTGTTTTTAGGTTTAAAAATATTCTTGTTTTTGTCAGTTTTCCTGGAGGAAGAGTACCTGTTGTTGTTTAGATACAGTTTTCATGATGTCGGCAGATATTCTGGAATATCTGCGAAGACATTTGTGTTTATTCGTGTGAACAATGTTGTGTTAACTATATCTGATTGGTGTCGGAAAGCCATAAAGAAAAGATGTTAAAATGTGAGTCCTTTGTTTCGTTATGATGTAAAAATATCTGTAGATATATCTGAACTAAACAGATCTGAGACATTAAGATACCGACTTATTCTCCGGTGCATCTAATAGTAACACCAGTCGGTCCTGCTGCAGTGAAACGAACAATAACCTGCTTGTTATTTAAAGCTCGTTACATTCTAGTTTTATTTGCAGTTATTTAGACCTCTAAATGTCCGCTGACATACCCTCATGTAGCATCAACGATCAAACTAAAGATGGTTTTAGTCTTAAAATAAGATTTTGTGTTTGAAATAAGATCTAAAGTCACTTTTAAACGAGATGCTGTAGTTCTCAGAAAATGGGATCCAGTGAAAATATAGTTTATGTAACTGTTTATTTACCTATTTACTTATTTATTGACATACTTAATACATGCTGACGTATTAATTAATTACCTTTGTATCACTTGCTTGCTTAGAAATCTCAACCTAAGAAGATTTTATCACTTATTTGTTCGGTAGATTTAAATGAATCATTTTCTTTGCAACACTTTGTCCATGGTTCCAGCATTATCATGAGACTAGAGGGAAAAAAAAAACCTTAAACATTCACAAAGGAAACACAACATTTATAAAATATTGATGAGTTCTGGCATGCATGATCCTCGGGTTTTTAAATAAAAATAAATCTGTGTAAGAAAATAGTTTTTCTTTTCACCGGTGCTGCAGAAACTGGTCACAGTCCGTCTTCTGCAGCTTCGGCTTGTTCGGTGTATTGCTGCTGTGTAACACCAGTGTTGTTGTGTGTTTTTTTTTGTGGATTTCCAGGCCTTATCTGTGGGGATTTTCCCGTATGTGCTGAAGCTGCTCCAGAGTTCAGCCAGAGAGCTGCGACCGCTGCTGGTTTTCATCTGGGCGAAAATCCTCGCTGTGGACAGCGTGAGTGTCAAAACTCTAACATGTTTCACTTTTCCTGTTTGGTCTCACAGTCACGAGGGAAAAGAAAGTCCATCCTCTCTTTGTGTATCCAGACAGACTCAAGATGATCTGATCTATCCCAGTTCTACAGTTATTTAAATCTGAGAAGAGGGTTTCTCCTGCAGACCTTCCAAACGAGCCACACTTGTTCTTTTTCTAATATCAGCTCCTGGCTGATCCTGAGGAAGCAGCTTTAACTTTTACTTTACGTGTAATAAATACGGACACAGTGGAATCTGTTAGGTGCTTTTGTACACTTGAGATTGGATTTGAACAGTTTTATCATTTTAATTTTGTCCTGATAAGTAAAACCCTCAACTTCAAAGCAGGTGGACTTTCTTTTTCCCGTGACTTTGTCTTTTATGTTCATCACAATAAAAAACGATGATTCAGAGCTGAGTTCCTCGCCTGTTTTTCCTATAAAAACCTGAATATATTTTTTCTGAATAAAGAATGGATCTTCTGTCTTTGCAGTCGTGTCAAGCTGACTTGGTAAAAGACAATGGACACAAGTACTTCCTGTCCGTGTTAGCCGACAGTTACATGCCTGTGAGTATCTTCATCACCCGTAGCCCATCTTTAAGTAATTAACACGTAATTACGTGTTGCGTGAGATCTGAGAGACGCTTTTCTGTTTTCCAGGCTGAGCATCGGACGATGGCCGTCTTCATTTTAGCCGTTATCGTCAACAGCTACAACACAGGCCAGGTACGAGCGCCCAGAGGGAACGTCTGACAAACTCTTAATTTACTTCCCACGGCGGAAGACGCGGTTCTTTAGGGCCAGGCTGTCATCTCTGTCACCTGTCGTATGTTTCCAGGAGATATTGGTTTTGTCTCCAACAGTTACCTCCGTAATCGCTGTTTCTGTCGCAGCCACCTCGGTGCTGACACTTTATCACCGCAGGTGTCACTTCAGTCTGCTCCCAGCCTCCTGCGCACAATCCCAGAAGCCTTTTTTGTTTGATCAAACACCCAGCAGCGTAACGTAGGGACCGTGCAGCTCATCGTTTCTCCCACTACACCCAGGCTCGCTCCGTTATTTGACTCGTTTATTCCTGATATTCCAGAACATAAATGTGACAGATCAGAGAAGTTGTAAGTGACCGTTCTTCCTCCTTATCCCTGAGAACTGAGAGCGCCCGTCTCTCCCTCAGGTCGGTGTAAATAATAGATGATCTTCAGACTCTCTTCCTGCTTCACGTCTCCATTATCCCTTTTATTTATCCCCCTTACGTTCAGCAGCGGCACTCATTACTGCAGAGTCACTGCTGAAAACGTGAAGCGAAACTTTCTGCAGCATCAGAGCCGAGGGAATGACGCAGAACATTACTGCTGAGTGGCTGTTTCTGCTTCAGGATGAAGGATTTATCAGAGAGATGGAGAGTTAAAAATGAGTTGTCACAAAGAAATTACATTTTTATTTAAGCTAATAACCGAGGAAGTAAATGCCTTTCATAAAATCAGCTAGAAAAGGACAGAAATGTTTGGGTTTTTATTCAAATGTTTAAAAAGGCATATTTGTTTTGAGTTTACACCAACAGTAATATGTTGTTTTGTTACTTTGCTTCTTTGTGATTCTATCTGTTATCTTTGTGCTGTAATAATAGTTAGTTTATTTATAAAGTCATCTCAGGGAGCTGCACAAAAGAAAATCAGCTCAAATCATAAATCTAGTTCAAGTCCAGAATTAAATCCAATTAAAGTCGATTCAGTTTCCAATAAAGAGCAGAAAAAACAGAAGTTTTATTGAGCTCTTCTGTCTGATCCAGGTACGAGTTTTGGACCAATTAATGATAATAAGAGTTTTTTCTTCAGACAAGTAAAAAGTGTGTTAGAGCTGTCAAAACCTCAGAAACTAAAAGCATTTATAATCATCTCCTATTCAGCCTTCGTGCTTTAAACAACTTTTTTCTAACGTCACAGAGTTTGCATGATGATTATTCTTCATGTTAGCTTTTGAAGTCAAAGTTACTCAACCAGCTCTTTTGTTAGGTTTCTTTTTGTAAATTTGCACGCGCACACAAATTTATTTTTTAAAATATCTTAATATTCTTCCCATTCATTGAAAATGTTACATTTCTGACAGCTCATGAAAAGAAGAAAGACAAAAGCCGCAGAAATCACGAAGAAAAATACTTATTAGTCTGAAAAAGAAATTCTAAAGAAAAGAAAGAAAAGATGTTTATTTTATTCATCACACTGTCTCAGACCTTGAAAGACCAATTACCTTTTTGTTGCACAGAAAAATATTAGAAAATAGCTTGAAGTTCCTTTTTGTCCTTCTGTCAGCATGAGGTCAAAGGTCGGCGGCGATTATATGACTAATGAGCTACGAGTTTACCTGAAGCGGTGTGCTGCTCAAACTCAGAGAGTTTCAGATTTTCAAAGTAAAACGTTTCTCTGGTGTCGTCCCGTCTCGCCCCTCCAGGAGGCCTGTCTGCAGGGGAACCTGATAGCCAACTGCCTGGAGCAGCTCTCGGACCCCCACCCCCTGCTCCGTCAGTGGGTGGCCATTTGCCTGGGTCGCATCTGGCAGAACTTCGACCCGGCGCGCTGGTGCGGCGTCCGAGACAGCGCCCACGAGAAGCTGTACACCCTGCTGTCCGACCCCATTCCTGAGGTGAGCGGTCAGACCGAACGGCGTGCGAGGAGGTGGGAAAAACAGAACCTGATGATCTTTATCTGGGTTTAAAGAGAGGTGATTATTAAATTATAATAAAACAACATTTATAATATTCAGTTATAGGCAAATAAAAAGTAAGTCTAGACTTATGATGATGATGGAAATAAAGAAAGACTCTGAAGGCACGTGTAAATAATGGAAGATCTCAAATGTCCAAAATAGTTAGTTGAACAAAAACAAAGCTTTATTAATACAAATATTATTATAATGTTCCCTAAAAGTTCCATACCTGAGAATCTGTGTGGAGATTTAAGGAAATACCAACAAAACCAGCACTAAATCTGATCACATGCTGCAGAAAAAGAGCCATAAGTTTTATAGATGAATCATATTATTATCATCCAACCAACACAATTTTGATTAAACTGCACAGCTGAAAATCCTACAGCTTAATTAATAATCTTATAATAATTCATTTTAATGTAGATTTTAGATTGTTTTGTTTCCAATATTTAAAAAAAAAGGATAAATATGAATTAGTTTGGATATTTTTGGTCTGTTTCAATGTCTTTTTCGAAAAAATAAATGGAACTGAAGAAGGTCGGTACAATAAAAAGGCCAAGCGATACGTGCCAAAGACTAAAAGAAACACATCATAATGCTCCGAAAACCTTCACAGAGAAGAAAGTTTTCTTAAAACTTCCTTGTTACAGTAATTGGTGGCTCTGGTATCCAAACCCGTCCCCTTTTGTCTCAAACTGCATTGTGGGAATAACCATCGAGGCTCTGCAGACCTGAGGGGGCGGAGGGCCAGAGTCTGGGTTTGGTCAATAACTCGGAGGTAGATTCAAGGTCGAGGCCTTTTAAAGGTGAGCGGTGGGGTCAAGAATCAATATAAACTCTAACAGGAAGCTGCACAGAGTAACATGACGGTGCAGAGTGAAGTGAGTGAAGAGCATCGCAATAATCGGGTTTGTTTTTCCTCTCCGCTCGCCTCGAGTTTCAGGGAGTTTCAGTAAATCCTGGTTGGACTGATGATCCAGAACGGCCCTGAAGCTAAATCTGACCTAAATAACCTTCAATCTGTGTTTTTAATTTCAGCTAAGGTTCCACTCACAAAGGACAGAGAGATAATTGGAGCTAAAATTAGTAAAAAAAAAAAACCTGTGATACTCCGATTTTCTTCTGCTTTTAGTGAATATTTTAGATAAAATGTTAACAGAATCAAAAGTAAAACTTGTATATTATGCATTAGAGAAGTTGGAAGTTCATTTGTTTACATCATCTTTTGGCAATGGTTATAAAAACCAAAAACCCAAAAGTCTTCATAGTTCTAATGTCCTGAATGTTTGGGGACCTGATTGGCTGAAAATCTGAAAATGTAGAGAAGAAACAAACAGGAGAAGCGAGTTCTGTTACATGTCATTTCCTACAGGAAACCTTTAATTAAAGACTCTTCTTATCCGTAATGTTCTGGAGAAAGATGCACAGCCTCCATGTTGGAACGGGTCGACCTGATGGGGTTGTGTGTGGACACAGAAACATCTGGTTCCTGCAGAACCTCCAGCTGTTTGGACTGCAGAGTTGATCTCCAGAACGGTTCCTGTTTCAGTTCAAGCACAAGTTATTTATTTGTTTAGATTAAAGCTTTTAACTCAATAAATACAAATTAAATGGAATCAGCATCAAGAAGTAGTTCTGTTAAATAAAAAACACGTTTTACTGAATTTAAAAGTTTGGCTCCAGAGATGTGATTTTAATGAATCTCTCAGGAAGAAATCTTTGGATTTTCATCTAAAACTGATTGACTTTTGGAGTCAAATCAACTCAAGATGGCCCACACAGCTAATCAGTCTTAAAAACAAACATAAATGGCTCAAACCCAGCCAGTTTTACAGCTGTTGAGGTCAAACTTGGTGTGGTAGTAGCTGAGAGTCGGTCCTAGCACACATTCTGAGCTCTAATGGATCAGATGTTTGTCTAAAATGCAAGGCTGTGGGCGGTATGCATTATTTCAAAGAAAACTACTTTCATTTGTCTTTAAATGTAATTTTTTTTTGTTTGTGTTGGAGAACAAAAGACATTTTTAAATAAAAATTGGGACAATTTAAGTTTAAAAACTTTATTAGTGTGCATATTTGTGACAGTCTTGGAAATAAATGTACTTCATTGTGATAAAAACAGGATTTTCTTCTCTTGAAGCTTTGCGAAGATGAATTAATTAAAGAAAAGCTGCAAAAAGTCAGAAATAACCAGCAAATTTAATTAGATTTGAGTAAAAGTGAACAGACAGAACCAAGGTGAAACTCTGAACACAAAGAGAAACGACACGGAGCAGCTTTGATGAAGTCATTTTAATCTAAAATCACTGGAGTTTGACAAATAATTTAACTTTTCTCCATCTTCATATAAAGACTGAAATGTTTTTCTGTCAGCTGGTTAAATCAGCTGAAGGACAGGAGCTCTCAGTGGAAAACATGTTTCTTTTGTCAGCTTTAAAATCTTTTTGGTTTAAAACATTCGGATGTTCTGACCTGTTGGAGCTCGGAGGGTGTGCTGAGGATGACTCTGAGCTACTACCACCCCACATTTTAACTGGGTCTCTGTAAAATTGACTGAGTTGTAGGTGATTAAAATAATCTGTTGCCTTTTGTTGAGTCAAAACAGAAAATGTTGCTGCCAAACGTTTTACCTGCAGTGGAGCGATCAGGAGCATCTGTTTCCTGTTTCTCGTTTCTGAAGCTGCGGCGCTGAATAAAAATACGTGACGTTGAATCCTCGTCTCTAGCGCCACCACGAACGCTGCAGCCGCCACGTTCCTCCGGTTGCTTCGTTAATCCCTGATGGAGAAATGTCTCGGCGTGAAGCCAGGTTTAGATTAAACTTCCTCTGAAGCAGGAAGCGAACGTAACGAGTTGCGGAGACAAAGATCGGCTCGCCGAGGCTTCCATCGCCGATCATCTCTGCCTGTCATTCTGATGCCGGGAGGAGAAAATTATAATAATTATACATCTAAAACAGGGATGTCCAATCCTGGTCCTGAAGGGCCACCATCCTGCATGTTTTAGTTGTTTCCCTGCTCTTTAGCAGGTCTTCAAGTTCTGCAGAAGCCTGTTAATCAGTCATTAATTCAAAGCAGAGAAACACCTAAAACCTGCAGGATAGTTGCCCTCCAGGACCAGTATTGGACATTACTGCTCTAAAATTTCAGTCAACACTCTCTAGACTTTCATAGACATGTTTAAAGCTATATGGCCTTAAACCGTCTTCCAGTTTTTAAAATCAAGGAGGACAGGAAGTTGAAGTTGTTTGTTTGCAGGTGAGGTGTGCGGCCGTCTTTGCTCTGGGGACGTTTGTTGGGAACTCAGCGGAGAGGACGGACCACTCCACCACCATCGACCACAACGTGGCCATGATGCTGGCGCAGCTCATCAACGATGGCAGCCCCGTGGTCCGCAAGGTCTCCACAGATTTACTTTATTCTCCTCACTTTATCCCTGACCTGCCTGGTGCGTTCCTTGGTCTTCATGATGCTGTTTAGTCACAAACCTCTGAGGCCTTCACAGAACAGCTGGATTTACACAGGTGGACTCTTTACTCTTTAGGTGGCTCCTGATTGGTTGCGCAGGATTTGTGTTGGGAGTGTCAGAGTAAAGGGGGGTGAAAACAAATGAACCTGACATTTATCGGGTTTTTATTTGTAAAACATGTAGAAAACCAAGCATCATTTTTCTTCTTCACTATTATGCACCACTTCATGTTGGTCTTATTATATAAAATCCCCGTAAAATACTTTGAAGTTTGTTGTTGTAACGAGACAAATTATGGAAAAGGCATTATATCGTAGGCGTTTTTTTAATTAAAAAATATTGTTCAAGTTTGTGTTTTTAATTACCTGCAGTCCTTTAAATCCCAGCCCCTGAACAGCTGTTACATGTGGGATGTTTCGTGTTGTCGTCAGGAGCTGGTGGTGGCACTCAGCCACCTGGTGGTTCAGTATGAGAGCAACTTCTGCACCGTCGCCCTCCAGTTCATAGAAGAAGAGAAGAACTACGCCGTGCCGTCGCCGGCCACCACAGCAGGTTTGTGTTCGGCGTCACCGGCGCTTCAGTGGAGGCTTCGTTGTCTGTAACGGTGTCCAGACTTGAAGCAGATCAATTATCAACTGACTTTTATAGGACAATTTAACTCTTCATTATAATATTTAACAGATGCATTAAAAATGTAAAAATAATTACTGTTTTTTAGGACTGAATAAGTATAGAAGAAAGAAAATGTGACAATATGGAAAAGTGTTTGTTGTACAGATGTTGTTTCCTGTTTTAACCTTTAGGGAAGATTAGCATAAATTAGCTCAGACTAGCTCAGGAGTTCTTTTAAGATTTGTTATAAATAAATTACAAGTGTAAAACCATTTAAAACCAAGCTAAGTTTAAATCTTTAGTATAACCTAATTAATTGTTGCATGGTTTGCACTTAGAGGTGAGAAATGGTTTGAAAATCAACAGAAAAATCTGTAAATTTGAGTCAGTTGTTTTGGCGATGATGTTTCCAGAGTCTGTCCTTCATGGCAGGTATGAGATGACATTTAAGGAGGAAATTTAGGGAGGAGTTCAAAGGTTTTTAACCTGGAATTAACTTTCTATACTCAGGCAGGTTTGTGGGGAGTTAAAGGGGGAAGATAATGTGAAGACAAATCCCCATTTTTAAGTTTTATTTTTGTTTTAGAACTCGACAGGTGAATAAAGAGGTGCAGGACGGTTCCGCCTCCTGGAATCATCAGGAGGGTTTACAGTTTAAAAAGTTCCTAAGTTCACGCAGAATTAATCGTTTTCTCCCGTCTTTCAGAACCCGGGAACCTGACACCGGTGAGGGACAGCCCGGCCATCCCTCGCCTGCGATCCGTCAACTCCTACACCAACATCCGAGCCGTCACCACGGCCCGCAACCTGAACAAGAGCCTGCAGAACCTCAACGTCAACGAGGAAGGTACGAGAGAAAACAGCATGCTCAGAGAACCCTCTTAATAACATGTTTATTATTGTATATTTATTTATTATTGGCAGCATGAATCAGTCCCTCTGTGGGAGCAGCTCAGAGTTTTAACTTTGGATGCTCTGACTAATTCACCACACTCAGTTTTTAAAGGGCATTTAATATAAAGCAGCCAAGAAATTGAGGACTTTATGCAAAATGTTTTTTTTTGTTTCATCATCATTATTATCAGCTAACATTACAGACCTGATCTGTTCATGACTCACGTGAGACCACAGGGACTCCCTAAATTAAAAACTGTCTTTGGGACTAAAATAACCAATCATCTGCTGCGTCTGCTTCCCAAACCCAAATTATAACCTGCCTTTGAAGGCGAAATCGGGATAATGTCTTTGCTCATGCCTGCGTGTGTTCGTTTGTTTAACAAAATATCTCATGAACCAGTCTTTGGATTTTAATGAAACCCTCACAAAGTATTCACTGGATGTGCATCAACTGATTAACTTTCAGAGTCAGCCCAATTCAAGATGGCCGCCATTAACCAACATCATTGAGCTAGTTTTGGTGTGATAGTAGCCAAACTTCAAAACATCCTGAGGTCCACCACTCATTCTCCCCCTGCACATCAGTTACAACGAAGACCAAAACTGAATTAAAATATAAGCATTTATTTAAAACAAGTGACTTGAATGTGTATATGACATGTATTTGTGTGTGTGTGTAAATCCATGGGGATCAGCCTCATCTGAAGCAACAGAGGACTCAGGGCACAACCATGATGACTCACTGAAATGACATGAATTAGTTTATAT
>NC_051432.1:27971947-27985904 GCF_001649575.2 Kryptolebias marmoratus
GCAGTAAGGTAGCAAAGCTGCGCTCTTCTTCGTAGACATTGAGTTTGGCTGCAGCTGCACACAGTTGCAGCGCCTCCTACAGGAAACTGGTGGAGCTACGCAGAGAACCACGCCGTTCAAAAGCCTTGTTTGGATTCATGTTTTTATACACAGCAGAGAAATACTGAGGTCCGGACCTCGGGGTCCTCAGTGGGAGCTTCGGTCCTGATAGTAGCTGAGCATCAACCTCAACATCTACTCCGAACAATAATGTGTTTGAGTGATCTCGCAACATCGCGAGATCACTCAAAACA
This sequence comes from Kryptolebias marmoratus, assembly GCF_001649575.2. NCBI lineage: Eukaryota > Metazoa > Chordata > Actinopteri > Cyprinodontiformes > Rivulidae > Kryptolebias > Kryptolebias marmoratus. The sequence continues at coordinate 27,972,241 of NC_051432.1, forward strand.
ATATTTACAGGGTTTCCCTCTTCAACATTAGATGCTTTTAGTTTAAAACTGACACAAAGGCGGCAGGCGATATGCATTTCTTCTAGGAATGTTTGACTTTTGGTTAAAACAGAAAAGGCCTCTTTAGTTCAGAAACTTTTCATTCTTTTAAACGTGTATGTTGACAACTCATTCATATTTTGAAGAGTTGATTTATTTTGGTGGCACAGTGGCACAGTGGTTAGAGCTGTTGCCTCCCAGCAAGAAGGTTGCAGGATCGCTTCCCGGCCTGGGGCCTTTCTGGGTGGAGTTTGCATGTTCTCCCTGTGCACACGTGGGTTTACTCCGGGTACTCCGGTTTCCTCCCACAGACCAAAAACATGCATGTTAGGTTAATTGATGACTCTAAAAATTGTCCCTAGGTGTGAGTGAGAGTGTGAATGGTTGTTTATCCCGTTTGTCTCTATGTGGCCCTGCGATGGACTTGTGACCAGGCCAGGGTGTCCCCCGCCTCTCGCACAGTGACCGCTGGGGATAGGCACCAGCTCCCCGCGACCCGGAATGGAGAAGCGGGTAAAGAAAATGGATGGATGGATTTATTTTGTTTCTGATCCATCCATAAAAAAGTAAAAAAACATCTCTATTATTACAGTTCTGTGAAGTCACTCTGACATTTCCTCGTGTAGCCCTTCGAGCGAAGCCTGTGTGTTGATGAATCAGGCAGCTAAAGCTAACTCTGCTCTCCTCGCCTCGCGCTGCCAGGCTCAGGGACACATCAGCTCTCCGTTAAAGCGCCTAACCTGCTGATGACACTGGTTCTAACTCCCGTTCTCGCTGCTCGCTCCAATACACAGGGGTGTTTATCATCAATAAGCTCCAAGCCGATCGGCTCTTTATTCTCCTCCAATCTCCATTTCCACATTTCTTCCTGCCGTTTCGAGAGGAGGATGCATGGCATTTAGGTTCGTATGAGTCAGAAGCAATGTTTGGTGAAACTGTGAGCTACAGCGGCGCGTGACAGGACCTGAAAGCTGAAATAAATTATGAGCATGTAGCCTTCCAGGACGAGCACAGCTCACATTTCAGAGTGTTGTTTTGGCTTTATCGTTGATAATTATATAATATAATATATAATAATTATATAATTATATAATCTCTTGTTGCTTCTGATCCAGGTGGACCTGCAGCCTTCTCCCCTGGAAACCTGAGCACCAGCAGCAGCGCCAGCAGCACACTGGGGAGTCCCGACAACGACGAGTACATCCTCTCCTTTGAAACCATCGACAAGATGCGACGAGTTTCCTCATATTCCTCGCTCAACTCCCTTATAGGTAACAGCGTGTTTCGGCTCCGACTTTGAGGTTTGGTTTCATCAAAGTGGGAACTCGTTTGTTGCAGCCGTGCAGAAAACAAAACTGTTGCGTAACGTCTTGTATAATGTGACTCTGGAGGAGCAGAAACACCTCAGCTTCATAAACAACAGATTTGTAACGGGAAGCTTGCATTATAGGCAGAAAACACAGGAGCTTAGAGAGCGCAGGCTTCAAAGTTAAAGATGAGGTGCATTGTGGGAACTTTCTTTGACCTATTCTAATATATTCCAGTCTCTGCTGCTTTGTTTTGACTTCTCGTCTCAGAGTCTTTCTCCTGTGAGTTAACCTTTGACGTCCCCCTTATCTTTCAGGTTTTTCGAGCTTTTCTCAGTGATAATATTAACAAAGACTTAAATGTCAGACCTGCTTCTGCTGCACTTTTTAATCTTATCTGGGTTCCTAAAGGTACTCTAGAGTGAGTTTCTCATTTATCCATTCACACTAACATTCATGTACTTAACAGAAACTAACACCACCTTTCCACCTTCCATACAATTGAAGAAGGCCATAAAGAGCCAGATGATCAAATGTATCGATTAACTGATCAGCATCAGAGGGACCGCTTCTATAAAAGCTGCAGGTTCTGCTGCTCTGGAGCTACAGGTGTGTGTTAACACAACGCCAAGGTGGAAAGACATCAGCAATGACCTCAGAGAAGCAGCTGCTGCTGCCCATCAGTCTGGGAAGGGTCTAAGGTCATTTCCAAGCTATCTGGACTCCATCGTTCTACAGAGAGGAAGATTATTTACAAGTGGACAACATTTAGGACATCTGCCAGTCTTCCCAGGAGTGGACACCCCGAAGGTCAGGCCGTGCAATGCTGAAAGAACACAGTAAATTAATAAAAAATAAGAAATACAGTATAAAACCAATAAAATTAAACACAGAAAACACAAAACAATAAAAAAAACAATATATAGAAATCAATACATAAGACAAAGTGACAAAAAACACCTCAGAGCTCCGTCTCAGACTCTACAGGCCTCTGTTAGCAGGTCAAAGGTCACAGGTCATGGCTTGTTTGGAAGCCTCTTCTCTCTAAAAACAACACGGCAGCTCGACTTAGGTTCATCTGAAGGAACCAGAAGACTTCTGGACCAGAACCAGAGCAGAGGACAGATGTTTACCCAGAATGCACTGCAGCTGTCAGCACGGTGGTGGAGGGCTGATGGTTTGGGCTCCTCTGCAGACCAGAGGACAGATGTTTACCCAGAATGCACTGCAGCTGTCAGCACGGTGGTGGAGGGCTGATGGTTTGGGCTGATTCTGGAGTGAGATGTGACAAACAGGACAATGATCCCAAACACAGCAGCTAATCTACAACAGAACGGTCCAGAACCAGAACCTCAGAGAGCTGAGCAGAAACCAATGAGCTGAAGCAACGCTGGAAAGAAGAGTGGGCCACAACTCCTCCACAACCATGAGAGAGACAAACAGGAACCAATGACCTGAAGCAACGCTGGAAAGAAGAGTGGGCCACAACTCCTCCACAACCATCAGAGAGACAAACAGGAAACCATTACATTAAGTTTTTAACACACGGCTTCTGTAAAATGACTCAGTTTTTTAGGTCGTGTGTTTTTATTCCAGGGAATTTTTAGCTCGTTGTTTTTAATATATTTAGACTTTTTTCTGCTTTCTCGTGCAAATGAGAAAATTGTCGGATATGTTAGGGTTCATGTTGGGCAGAAAAATACAAACAGGATAATCTGATGGCACTTAGGGGACGCAGGGATTTTTGTGCGCCCCATGAGGGGTTCAGTCCTTTAAACAAGGTCAGGACAGACTGAAAAGCGTCCAGGCTAAATGCTTTTCCTGATCCTGTTTATTTGCTGCTGCTCTCAGGTGATGGAGGGGCTCGAGCATCTGGCCTGACTCCCGCCACCACAAGAAGAGCAACAAAAAGCTTTCACTGTGTTTTCCTCTGCATGTTACAGTTCTTTTGTTTCCAGCTGCTCTGTAAAATGTGAAATCAAGCATAAATCAGGTTTAGAATAACTTGCTGTGAAAGGAGGTGTGAAGTAATTTAGTGTTTTTTATTTTTTGATTTCTTCTCCAAATCAAAGCATTGGATTCTTTTAGTCTGATTTCAAGTTTTTTTGCAGAAATTACCTCTTTATTTCAGCTTTTAACACAACCAATTTCATAAATCTGTTCATTTCTCTGACTCTAACAAAGTGGAGATTAAAGGTTTGTCTGAGCCTTATTAATTTATTACTCCAACAAATACTGATCCAGTCCAAAGTAAAACTGAGCCTCGTCTCTCCCTTGTGAAAATATTTATTTTTAGAAAACACTTGACAAAAATAAACTAAACTAAAACCTGGAAATGATTCTGACAAAAAGACAAAAAACACGATAATTACCGGTTGGCACGGCTCTCGCTCTCTAGTTTCTCTTTCATCCAGCAAATCAAACATTTGATGCTCATTTAAACCCGTTCCAAGCCACTTAATGCTGGCGCGAGGTTCCTGTGTCAGCAGGTTTATAAACACTTTGGCCCCCCGCCCTCTGAGCTGTGCGCCAACACCCCCCAGAAAGAGGCTTTCTGCAGCCGCTGCCCTGAAACGTGCAGAGAAGGTGACAGGATGAAGGCCTAGGAATGCCTGTCGCCCGCCGCCTTTCATGCCAGAGCTTTAAACGAAGATCGTCTCGTGGGATGAGATCGTGAGAATTTTTGTTTTTTTACGGCGAGATGGCTGTGGCTGCCATCTTGGTCGACTCCAGAGGTTCATCAGCTGTAGATGATCCTGGTCCTGGAGGGCCACTATCCTGCATGTTTTACTTGTTCCTCTGCTCCATCACACCTGATTTGAATCAATGTGTGATTAACAGGCTTCTGCAGAACATGAAGAGGTGATTTAATCATGAATCAGGTGTGTTGGAGCAGGGAAACAAGGAAAACATGCAGGATAGTGGCCCTCCAGGACCAGGATTGCCCACCCCTGAATTAGAGGATCATTAAAATTCCTCAAGTGGTTCATGGGATATTTTGCTAAAAGATAGATGAGGACACAGATATGGGCAAAAGCATCATCGCCCACTGCCGTTTCTCTTGTTTCCCCCCCAGTTTTTCTGTTGATCATTCCCCTTTCTCCAACTTTGGAGGCAGTCCTTGTAAGTATGGCGAAGCAGAGAGTGGCTGAAGTCTGAACCCACTTATTATGGAGTCTCGTCTCCAGGGAGCGCTTCAGTCGTCCCTGCTTCAAACGGGGACGCCAGTGAGAGCTGATTTAAGGAGGAGGAAAGATGGCGGGGCCACAGCTGGAGAAGAAGGACCAAAGTGAAACGAAACAAGAAGGAAGTTGGCTCAGAAAACGGTCAAAAAGGGATGAAATGGAGACGAAACAAAGATATAGGGAGAAAGAGCCCAAAAAAATCAAAAACCTGAGGGAGGAAAAGTGTGAGAAGAGTTAAAGAGGTGATTAGGCTGCAGCCTGAGGGGGAGGATGTGATTAGCGACAGCTAGCCGGCGCGCTCGCAGCTGCAGTAAACTGCCAGTTGATAAATGTGAAATACAGCCCCTCGCCCATTTAACTGCTGCTCTGCATTACGAGTGCACACAAATTACCGCCGCAGCGTCTCTGCGTGGTCCTCGTGACGGGACGTGACAGTGAATATCATTCAGTGGCTGCGGCGCCGCATCCTGATCTGACTCTCGTGTCGTTTAAGCCGAGTCAAACCAACGCAGCTTCGTAAAGACGTTAACCACCGGCTAAATGACCCACTGCATCACTTTTTTATCGCCTCTAAAATCCAAGCAAATGGAATAAAGTACAGCTAACATTGCACTGTGATTTTTGGAGCTTTAAAAGGAGGAAAATTAAATATTCAGCAGGGGAAAAAATCTCCCTGAAGAACGTTTTACATTAATTCACAGGGGAGCAGGAAGCAGAACAAACTATGATGCTCTTCAGGTGGAGAACATCACGGGCATTAGCACACATGGAAGTGACATTTATATCTTTGACATGACTAAATATACAGATGTAGGAAATGTCTGGGAGAAGAGATGAGGTGTATTTAGCTGAAACGTCTCTTTAAAGCCGAGGCTTTTTGTGCAAACATTCAGAGATCTGTCGGAGCAGGTTCTGTCATCCTGGAAAATGGTAACATAAACTTCAACTGATGACTTTAATTATCTCTGCTGCTGAAAGCTGAATGGATTTCTCTCTAGATAAATAACCACTGGATCCACATCTACATCAGAGTAGAGTCAAGATGGCCCCCACAGCCAGCTCGCCCTAAAAACACAAACAGGCTATAACTCAGTCATTTCTCAGCATCTTGGTCTAAAACTCTATCATTGAAGACGGTGGGTTCAGACTCTGTTTTATGCTTTACTGTACTTACAAGGACTCCTCTACAGCTGATTAAAGGCCTTTAATTAAGCTGCTAGAACATTTGGAAAGTGACAAAAAACAAGAAAAATCTGATGACAGCAACCTAAAACATCCTTGTGACACATTTTTCAAGCTGAAGATCCAAACAAACTAATTTTAGGAGATAAAATATGCAGGAAAGGAAAGGAAAAGACGCATATAAAGGTGATTAATGTGAGAAATGCCAACGTGAAGAGCCGGTTTAATTCACAGTTTACTTCAATGTTTTACACCACAGTTAGAAGCAACTTCAGTTGGTCAGAAAGCTGAAGAAAGTATGAAATACAACATAAATTATTAGTAAATCTGCAATAAACGATCATCAAACTAAACATTTAACCTTTAAGTTCCTGCTGATCCTTGAGAGATGAAATGTGTTTCAGGTTATGGTTTAAATTAATCAGTTTTCTGTGTGAAAAGGTTGATTCAGATCATTAAAATCTCTGAGTCTGGAGTCAGTTGGAGGTGATTTTCCTTCTGCCAGCCGAAACAAACCTCTGATCGAACAGCTCATTAACTCCTGAAGCTGTAGGTGTGTATTATCATCTCGTTTGAACTCACTCTGTGTTTTATTTTTTATTTTTTTTCCAGGTGTGTCTTTCAACAGTGTTTACACTCAGATCTGGAGAGTTCTGCTGCATCTGGCCGCAGACCCGTTCCCAGAGGTTTCTGATCTGGCCATGAAGGTCCTCAACAGCATCGCCTACAAGGTTTGTCACGTCTGAGTTCAAAGTTACCAGCATCTCTTTATGATACGCAGATATTCATTTATGAGAAGAGCTTCCATCGAGTTGTAATTGAAGCTCAAAACCTGAAGCCAGATTTCCATCGAGTTTACTGGAGATCTCATTTTTGTCACTGTTTCTGTACGTTCATGTGTCGGTTCTTTCTCATACAGGAAAAAGATCCGTTTTAATGCACACCACTCCCCTTCTCTGGTATTTGTTTCTCCCAGAAAGCCATTGCTTTTGTGCAAATGCAATCAAGGTCCAAAGACTCCCCAAGGCTTGGAACCATAGATCCTGCTGTAACTTTAAAACCTGTAAAAACGGCTGCGGTTCACCGCACGACCCTGTCTTTTACCAAAAACACCAAACTGTTAAGACCCTCCAGGATTTCGCGATGTTGCGATCGCAACTATTAACGTAAAATCAAGCAAACCCCTGATCACCACCAAAATCTAACCACTTGTTTCTTGTTCCATGTTTGACGTTTCCTGAAAATTTCATAAGAATCCGTTCATAACTTTTTGAGTTAATCTTGTTCACAGACAGACAAACGCGACTGAAAACACAAATAAATCAGACCGTCCGAGCTCCTCGTCGTTCCCGTCTTTCCTGCGAAGAAGGAAGCAGCTTCATCAAAGATAATTCAGAAGAGTTAACATCAGACTAACAGGGAATCCGGCTCCTTTAATTAAGATTTTAAATGCCAGATGTTATTGATTTGTTACAACGTGAACAAGGTCAGCAGCTAATTAAAATGTACTTGCTTCTTAGCTGATGAGGACATTAAATGCTTTTTATAGCCGCTTAATTCTTCCTGATACCTGGATGAGCTCTGTGGAGTTTAGTTGTTTCGGTTTTCTTAATCTGTTATGACGTGTCGGACTTTTCACCTCCTAATGAGCTTTAATTAACCTCAGCATCATGGTGCAGAGTCCGAAAACATTTGAGTGGATTTTATGAAGACTTTATGTACATGTTTCATTTCTTACTCTGTTAAGAAGCGGTTGTGTCCTGATAGGTTTGAATTCTTCCATATAGTCTCAGAAACCTTTGTCTTCATGAAGCCATCAGACATTAATGGTGCCTTCATCAGCAGCTCAGCTGAGTCCGACAGCTTCTTCCCACATCCAGCGCGCGCACGTTAACGCGTTTGTTCATTTGATTCGCTGTCCGGACAATTAATGATGAGAGCACTGAAGGGGATCGGGCTGATAGACGTGAACAGGCTGTTTCCCAGCGAGCGGCGGAGCAGCTGGTTGGAGCGATGATCTCCGCTTACAACTGGCGCCGGAGCTTTTCACGTGGAGAGCTCGTCAGCAGACGAAGCGTGTGGCCTCCTGCGTTAGTGTGATGCTTGTTTACCACATGTTGAAGATCATCCGCTGCTAATTAATAACCCATAAACACGATGCAGGAGAAAGGATATCTTCCATTCACTTGAAAGAAAGGCTTTTCTTTTGTAGTGAAAAATTCCTCCTCAACCATGTGAGAGGCTGATAAAGTCCTCCAAAAATAAAAAATAAAAACACCATAGAGAGTTCCTGCTGCTGGATCCAGTTTTTCACTCACAGCTTTAACATTTTGTTTACTAAATAACGACTTGATGGAATCTGTTGTGTGTTTTTGTTCACTTGACGTTTGATTTGAATAATTTTACAGCTTGGTAAAGATCAGATCAGTTTTATTAGGTCCTGAAAAGTAAAACACTGAAACTGAAGGAAGGAGGGCTTTATTTGTCCCATGACTACTGGTTATACCCATGATACTCATGGTTACTGATGATCATTTCCATGGGAACTTTCCAACTTTGTGTCTGATGTATGACCCGTGTTAAAGTGCTGTAGATCGTATACAGTACACTTAAGCTTTGCATTAAACTTTCTCGTCTCCCTCCAGCCTTTTAGGCATCCAGACAAACAAAAGATACGGGCTACATTTCTGTAATTAGCATATAAATCAAATCGAAGGCAATCTCAGCCAGTGAAAGTGTGTTTGCTTGTGCTAACAAGATTTACGCAGCAGAGTTTTCTCTGCGCCTGGCTTCAGTAAACAACAATTCTGCTATTCATCAATGATGCTTTGCCTCTGTTGTCCTTATTAGGTTTACCCCTCCCTCGTGCGCAGCCGTTAGACAACTCACAATAAAGAGGTTATATTACCTGCATCACCTAATGAGATGAAGTTCTCCAAAATTTGGCAAAGTTTGTAAAGTGCTGCACTTCTTATGCAGTTACAACAGTAACCAGATTTTAGGCACCGCTTCGCCACCTGACAGCCCGTGAAACGGTGGAAAACAGATTTCTGGGGGGGGGTTGTGCGCTAATGAAGAAAAACAATCACTTTCTCCCCAGGCCACGATGAACGCCAGGCCGCAGAGGATCCTGGACTCGGGGTCGCTCACGCAGTCGGCGCCGGCCAGCCCCACCAGTAAGGGCACGCACATCCACCAGGCAGGGTGAGGAAACGTCTCACACACACACGCACACACACACACACACACACACACACACACACACGAATGCCTCCGAACACAGGAAACACACCGAAGTTACAATCCCACAGCAGATGCATCACGCACGCAGCAAAACAGATTCATATAAAAGACTCAAACTAACAAAAATGACAAGAAAAGTTTAATTTTTCTTTCATCGGGTGAATGTTGAATCATTCACTGTCACAGTCCTGTTTCTTTTTTTTGACATGTAACTATTCAGGCAAACTTTGTGCTGTTTTACCCAATAAATGTCAAAATGCTCAGCTCGTTCAGGACATTTCAGACAGAAATACACTATTACTTTGTAGCTAGTATTTTGCCACATTTAGCTAAATTTAACCATCTAGTTTTGTGTTTGGTTCTGAGCAGGAAAGAATAAAGCAAAATTATGTCCAAGTTTAAACTTATTAGAGTAATTAGTATACTGTTTCAATAATTACAGATTTAACTACAAAACAATGCAGTAAATTTAAAATTTTTAGTTAATTTATGTTTTTCTCCTGAAGCTGTAAGCTGTAGTTGTTAATTTTTCGTTGTCATTTTTTCTGCACGTCTCAGAGGCGGAAATAATTTAAAGGCCCAGCATTTCTTGAAGGAATGCATGTCACCCGCCACCTTTCATGCCAGAGTTTTAGCCTGAGATCATCTTATATATACAGTGGTGGACGAAGTACTCAACTATAGTACTTGAGTAAAAGTATTGATACTCATGGTCAAACCTTACTCAACTACAAGTAAAAGTTGCTCGGTCAAAAATGTACTCAAGTTGAAGTACTCACTTTTGAAAATACTTAAGTATTCAAAAGTACATGCATTTAAAAGTACTTAAGTATTCAACAGTAAAAATTAAATGTTCTAATATCAGTATGTTGCTGAGTAATTTTGCAGAACCTTGTAACTTTCAGAAACCACCTGATGTATCGACACGTAGAAACACTCTGCTGCAACTTCTACACCACCTGGAAAGAACTTAAGCATAAAAATGCTACAAAAAATAAGGATTTTTTGTCTAAAAACACCAAAACAGAGAGTCTTGATTCTCCTCACACTTTTACTATGAAACAGAGGTTAAAGGTTGAATCTATTACCACGAAGTAATGACCAGCTTCCTGGAAATGTAGTGGAGTCAAAAGTACAATATTTGATTTTGAAATGTACTGGAGTGAAAGTTATAAGTTCCCCCCCCAAAATAATTACTCAAGTACAGTAAAGTTTCTTAAAAAAAGTACAGTAATCAAGTAAATGTACTCCGTTACTGTCCACCACTGTGTATATATATATATATATATATATATATATATATATATTTCTGCAGCTGTCCTTTGTGGCTCAGAGTTAAGGGTCACGTTAAATCCTGAGGAAAGAGGAGAAAATGGAGTTCTGTCTGCAGACGTTTAATTTTCGATCTCCGTCCCTCCAGTGGCTCCCCGCCCATGCCCAGTACCAGCAGCTCCAGTCTGACCAACGAAGTCCCCAAACCTCCCGCCAGAGAGCAGCCAGCATCCCGACCCCCCTACACCCCGACGCTGGGAGGACAGGCGCCGCACTCGCACCAGTTCCCCCGAACCCGCAAGATGTTCGACAAGGGCCCGGAGCAGGTGAAGGAACGAGCGCCGGCTGAACGAGTAAAATCTGCGTCACCCAGCTGACGCTTCATTTTATTTCTGCGTTTGTGTTCAGGCAGCTGAGGACGGCGAGGAGTCAGGGGGTCACAGGAACTACATCAGCGCGGCCCTGCAGACGGGTCTGTGTGACTGGAGCGCCAAGTATTTCGCTCAACCTGTCATGAAGGTAGGTGGCGTGTTTTCACCTGCACCCCCTTCTTCCTGCTGATGAGTATCAAAAAATAATCATCATGTAAATAATGATCCAACATAAAGATGTCAGTTATTTATTTAATGAAACGGTTAACATTATTTTCAAAAATTAATCAGTTGTAGACGTCGATCCAGTGACTTATTCCAGAAAGTTTATTCAAATGCATTCACTGGTTCTTGGCATATTTTGCTAACAGATGAGCAACGTTGACTTCAACAGTATATGTTAATTTTTGAAGATTCGAAGATCTTGCACAATGAGTAGCACTTGGATTGTGTGTTGGGGATGACTTTCAGCTACTACCTCACCACTTTCTGTAAAGTTGACTGAATTGTAGCCATTTAGCTGTGGCAGCTATTTTAAATTAGGTTGCCTCCAAAACTTATGCTTTGTAGAAGTACATCTGGTAAGTTTTGTTGAAATGCATCAGTTTGTTTGTGAGATATTTTGCTAACAGGCAGGCGCATAAACACAGGGATAAACATATTCGTCCATTCAGCAGTAGATAATAAAAATAAAATATGCGAATATATCTTTTGGATTTCAGTGATAGAAGTGAACTGCTAGGTTTTACTCTGACACCTAAACGAGTTGCTTTACTGTAAATAAACTGCATTTATCACTTTTCAGCTCTGTGTGTTTACTGTAGGAGCTAAATTCACTAATTCTCTCGCTCAGATTCATCTCCTTCTTAAAGCTCTTGTTAGTCTGCCTGATCAGAGGCAAACTGGAGGTTTTCTCAGGAACGTTTTGGCATGTTAACTGGGGAAACTGGGATCAATCCAGCAGCCTTCTGTTTGGCTCGTCCTCTCAAACTATCCTCTGTCTTTGTTGCTAAGCAACATCCATAAGAATGTGACCTGTTATTTCACATATTCATGTGAATTTTCATCATAGCTGTTTGTTTATCCCGCTCTCTGCAGCGGTTCGGTGGACTGAACCGGTTATTCAGGTATGAACTCTGCGGTTGAATTTATTTTAAACAGTAATGAGCTGAAATAAAAAAACCAGCAAGGTATCGACCAATCGGAGAGAGAAAACCCACAAAGCCACCTGCCGCTTCTACAAGATGGCTTCACTGAATAATTGAGATCCGCAGCTCCATAATGCAACATCCTCCTGAGGGAAATTTAAGATGAAGAGAAGTGATTTGGTCAAACGCAGAAGTTGGGGATGGATTTTGTAATATTTAGCAAAGTCCCAAACGTCCACAGCCTGTTTTTAAAGACACTAAACATGTCTGTTTAATAAAAATGGCAAGCCAGGTTTATTCATGCAGCACATTATAGACACAGGCGATTCAGAATGCATCAAACTTTAAATAAAGGCGACGGAAATATAATAAAATATATATGAAATACATTATATTTTCATTAAAACAAATAATTTTTACCTGGTTTTGAAGTGACCACAGTGGGTTTAATAAACACAAGGCTCATTCAGGAGATGGATGTTGTGGGTTTTGGTAACTTTTTTACTTTTATCATAGAAATGCATCAAGATTCCTTCAGTTCTTTCAAAAACATTGTTCTGTTTGAAACCTGTTTGTCTTCTTATGCTACCTTTAGCTTTTAGCTTTGAGCTAGCGAGTAATAAATAGTTTATTAATCTGTTTGAACATTTGATATTCAGTCGACGTAAGAATGCTTTGAATATCTGTGTTTTCTGCTTTAGCTTTTAAGGTCTGTTTCTTTTGGATGAGCCACAGCTTAGACTTTCTTCAGGCTGAAATGCAACTTTAAAAAAGCAGAAATAACATTTCAACCATGACTGATGAAAGATGCATATTTTATTGAGAAGCAGTGATGAACGGTGGTAATCTTGGTGGCTGCAGCCGGATCTGATCCGAGTCCCAGTGGGACTCCGGCGAAGGACTTAATGGCTAAAAAGCTTTTCACCTGGTTTGGTTGGACATGTTGGCCAGCCATTAGCTCACCACTCCCTGTAGAGCCGAGGCACTTTCCAGCCTGGTTTTCAGGACATAAAATATATTTCCTGTCTGGAAATGTATCCTGTCTGTTGACGTGTTCAAAGACTGGAAGAAACATATTCGATTCCGTTCAGAATTTTACTGGAAACCAGTGCGATGACACACGTTTTCCCTTCCGGCCACAACCTGGGCTTGAACCTGCAGCCTCAGGGCTAAAAGACTGCAGCACTGACCGCCAAGCTATTATAAATAACTTCAGCATTAAAACTTTGTTTAGAAAGTGTTGTTTTAAATTGCTTTTGAAGTAACAGTTAAATGTTAGTGTGGATTTAATCATTTGTCAAAGATTACATGAATGCTGAGAACCAGCCTGCACTGACTGCACGATGTCCCGTGCACGTTTTGATTTCCACATCAGCTGCAGTTGTATTTGTACATCCAGCTTTATGGTCACATTATTGGTTTGGACATGTGCAGAGGAGGGACGGGGGGACTGAATATGGAGAAGATGAAGACCACAGAGAAGGTTCATGGATGTAGAGGAGGAGGAGGACCTGCAGAGGGTTGGTGCGATGGAGGCAGATGATGTGCTGTGGAGATCCCTAAAGGCAGACCCTCCAGGATTTTGCGATGTTGTGATCACAACTATTAACGCAAAATCAAGCAAACCCCGCGAAATCGCAACTTTGTCCAAAACACCGCAACTTTCCTGCAACTTTAACCCAATATTTATCGTTTCTAAAGTGATTCTCCACCGTTTCTGCGGTCTAGTCTCTTCTTTGTGGGTTTGTGTTGCGTGGAATACAAAATAATTCCAAATAACTCAGGAAGAAGACACGTGACGTCACTTCCTGTTAACATCAGAATGCCGGGAGCGTGCAGGAGCAGCGACCGAAGCCAAAATGTGCGCTAATGCTTCACATTTGCCCACAAAGATTTCAGCAAACCAGTTTCCTCCCC